>NC_073745.1:205489616-205789616 GCF_029784135.1 Toxorhynchites rutilus septentrionalis
CAAGTCCACCTAGCCGGCGTTATATAGTTTCGGCCGCCGAAGTGATCGAGTTAGCTGGCAAAGCTGCTCGCGACGATAAGAAAACCCGCATTCGGAACAGAACACATTCGGTTCGGTGGACATCAAGCCAACAACAGGCAGTTGCAGCGAGTGGCGAGTGGCAAACGCAAACGCAATCGCAAAACGGCATCAGGTAGCAGAAGAAAAAAGTTTGTTCTTTATACAAACTGCTTTGGTGGCAAATCCAGAACAAGGCGGCATCGAGGGCGTTCGAAATGGTTTTTTTCAAAACCATGAGTACTAAGTTTTCTAAATTGGAACCATTCCTTAAAACAAGGCGCTTTTCAGGGCCATTAAACCTTCCAAAAAAGAGTTTAGGAAATACAGTTCAATGCTTTCTAAAACAATATCCAAAATAATAATAAAACACAAATTGATTTTTTTATAATTTGTTTACCAGGATATGATGAGTATGTGAATTTGGCAGTTGTTCTGAGCTTATTGATTTTCACCAATTCTTAAATTGCTTCTAGATTGAAAGTACAGTAATTTACACTTATATCGACATTTAGCTAATTGGACGGACCTGTAATGCGACATATTTAGTTGGACATTTTTGTTAACATAGAGTTCGTGGTCCAAATTATGACCCCACATTGAAAGTCGACACTGTACCACTGTCATCGCAAATGTTCAATTACAGGTGTGAAAGCTGTGGCGAGTGGCAAATGCAATCGCTAAACATAAAGGTTTAGCCGAACAAGATGGGGATATCGAGTGATAACAAAACAATAAACTCTTTAGATTGAAGATAATTTTGTGATCCTGAAAAGGACCCTTTTTAGCCTGCATGTGAATCCAACGAGCGAACAAATCGTAATGAATGTATTTTTTTGCCATCGCTCTCTTTTAACGCTCATTCGTTCGTCTCGTTGGACTCGCCCCTCTGGCTGAGTCTGCCGATTTGTCTCTATCCTGTGAGTGTGTACCGCTAGAGTATAAAACACACGGACCCCAAACAAATATCTTATTTTCTTTCAAACCGTAAACCCGTGTGGTTGTACGGCATCGGCATCCTGGACGTAACAAAGGAGGACAAGTTAAGGGAAAGTCAAAGTCTCACTCGAACCGTGCAGGTCTCCAGTTCCCTGTTGGTCGTATTCACTGATTGCTCCGCAAGGGTAACTAGGCCGAACGGATTGGTGCCGGAGCACCAGTATACCTAACAGCGATTATAGAGTTTCGGCCGTCGGAGTGCTCGAGTTGGCTTGCAAAGCTGCTCACGACAATCAGAAAACCCGCATCAAGAACAAAGCAGCTTCGGTTCGGCGCTCATCAAGGCAACAATTAGTTTCAGTGAGTGGCAAAGTGTTTCTCCGGAACGTCGCATTAAATGTAATTTACTGAACAACATGTCACAAGCTAGATGGGAAGAAATTTTCCAACTGTGAAAGCTGTGGCGAGTGGCAAACGCAATAGCTAAACAGGAAGGTTTAACCGAACAAGATGGGAATATCGAGTGATAACAAAAACACAACACCAAAGGTTCTTTTCAGAACCATCAACATGTTCATAAAGAGTAAACAGTAAACTAATCCATTTTTCAGGTAGATAGGTAGGTATTCACGTAGGAGAAGAAAATAAAACAATATATTTAACAAAAGCTATCCCCTTTGTATAGGTCCTACGTCACTCCGGTTATGTCCCCGACATTACCCACCCGTCTTTTTTTATTTTTAACTTTTAAGAACGAAAGATTATCTGTTTGCCGGTCTTTTGAGTTCTGATAAACATAGTGACAAAATAAATTAGTTCAACTTCGTCATTCAATTGCACTTAACTCAAAAGATTATGAACTTGACAAACCAAGCTGCCAAGTATGCCATCCCAGCAAACATTCAATCGTATAACTATCGTATATAGAGCATCGAAAATCTGATATTTTGGGTGGTATATGGTGCGCCTAAATAGCATATACAGTAAGTTACCTCTAATCCTCGACATACCGAGACACTACTCAGTGTCGCATTAGAGGTGATTGGCCTGTAATTGGACATTCACAATGATAGTGGTACAATGTCGACGTCTTGTGGCGACTTCCAATCTGGGGCCATACTTCGGGTACCAAACTCGATGTTTACAAAATATCCAATTAGAGATGGAAAAGTCCTATTATTTGTATCCCATTACAAGTCTGTCCAATTAACTAAATGTCGAATTAGAGGTAATTTACTGTACATGCAAGGTTATTAGGCAATACCTAATAACATAATAGGTCTGTTGTCATACGAATATACAATTCATCACTGCCATAAAAAATGGCGGACAATATTAAAGTAAAATGTTCGGCCCGGGGAATCACCATTTTTGTATGTATATAGAACCTTTATAAACATTATGTTTGTACAAATAGGAATCAATCAATTGACTTTCAGATATATAAATATTTGATATAAGTGGGGCCACGCTTATAAAAATGCTCCGATGGGATTTGAACTCCGGTTGTTTGGATTATCAAGCCGCAGCTATCTCGTACGGCTACCTGAAATATGATTCTAGGGCAATTAAAGTTCTTACTTATGATACGAAAGAGTTGCACTCGGATACTTCATTCCTGATTGTGTATTGTGCTTTAAGGCCCATTTATACGTTGCTAGTAGCTGACTTGACAATGAGCAGCTACTGACCCGGTGGACTCGCTTGACAATTGGTTGACTCGCCTTGTCCGTTCACACAGTGTGAGCTGCTGGCGAGAAACTAGATACTACGGCACGGGTTTACCAGGGATGCCAGGCGACTTTTCAAATGTCCATCAAATAGTCAGAAACAGCAATCAGGTCCGAATTTGTCAAATGATTGGTCCAAAATCGACTTCTTTATTGGCAGTTTTCATCTTAGGTTTTCAGTTGAATGTATCATCACACAATTTTATAGCAAAACAAACGCTGATCGTGTTTAAAAATACATACTTTGTGCTGAATTTCTTTGAACTGAAGGTACTATCCGAAAAAGCAGAAAGAGAAAAGGATTCGGGCCAGGAATTAGATGCAAAGAAAAGGAGCAACAAATACAATATTGAAGGAACTCTACGATGAGGATCCCCGAGATTACAGAGCAGTGTTGATAATAACACCTGAACAAGTGAAAAAACTGTTGGATTTAATTGCTCCACGAATACAACGCCAAGATACAGTCATGAGGGATGCTGTACCTGCAAGAGTTAAATTAGAAATGACATTGATGTGCCTTTGTTTTGGAATATCGTTGGGATTGTTGTCGATATTTTTTAGAATCTCGAAAACATCCATAGCTCAGATAATTCCGAAAGGATGTGATGTTATAAATGGTAGTCTAAACGATTTTTTTTTTTAATTTTATTTATTTTGTGAAATGAAAATGATAGTCGATTTGCAGGTGCAATAAATACGCTTCAAAAATTTTAATAATGAATGAAAATGTACTTTTTTAAATCGAATATGTATTCTGTTTCTTAGAACAATACTTTTTTTTGTAAGTTGTGATCTGATAATGATTCTATATTAGAGATTCTCAAGAAAACTATCTCAAAAAGAAAGCGTGCCCCGCCAGCGTGCAAAACGAAATAACAATTATTTCGTTTAGAAACTATGAGGGTTTTATTTGTTTTTCCAATAATTTTCAAGTCTATAAATATCTTCACATATTTTCAAATATCTTAAAAATAGAGACATTTCATTACATTTGGCATCACTGATTCGAACGCTAAATTCTGTTTTTGACGTTGTGAAGCATGCAAGTGCGAGTAAATTCAAAAAACTTTGAAGTAGCTCGCACGCCGGATCACACATGACAATAACTGGCATGATGTGTTCACACGGTGTGAGTAGCTGCACTGCAGTAACTGACTAGACCGACTCGTATGCTTACTCGCACCGTCTGAACCCGGCTTTAGTGGAAGTATCGCAAAATTTATATAGAAATGGTTAAATAAAATTCTGTACTACATGTTTCAAGTAATCAAATAACATGAAGTAAAAACAGGAAGTGGGTTATATCTATGGTATAACCGCCAGGGTGACGTAGGACTATCGTTGATTTAGAGATCATTTGTTTGAAGTTGAATCTGAATTCATTCTGAATGAATAAATATTTAGAGAACTTCGAAAACGAGAGCATTACGTTGGAGGCAAAAGGTTTTATGCATCCAATATTGGATACGGAAATATCCTACTGATGGGGAAGAATAATCTTCAGAAGCTATCCTGTTAATTGCGATTGATTGAAAAATCACAAAACCAAATGTATTTGGTCACAGTGTTACATGGATAGAAAACATTAAAATAAACTCTTTCACATGAATGTAATTTTAAATTCCCAGAGGAACTGGCAGATTATTTTCAGTAACGATTAGATATTTCCACATTTTCCTCGATACTGGAAGCCCACCAGTGGATAATGCTAACTCGATAACCATCTGTTAATAGCATTTGATTGAAACATATTTGGTCACAGTATTACATGGATAGAAAACATCAAAATAAACTCTTTCACATGAATGTAATTTTAAATTCCCAGAGGAACTGACAGATTATTTTCAGTAACGATTAGATATTTCCACATTTTCCTCGATACTGGAAGCCCACCAGTGGTTAATGCTAACTCGATAACCATCTGTTAATAGCACTTGATTGAAAAATATTTGGTCACAGTGTTACATGGATAGAAAACATCAAAATAAACTCTTTCACATGAATGTAATTTTAAATTCCCAGAGGAACTGACAGATTATTTTCAGTAACGATTATATATTTCCACATTTTCCTCGATACTGGAAGCCCACCAGTGGTTAATGCTAACTCGATAACCATCTGTTAATAGCACTTGATTGAAACATATTTGGTCACAGTGTTACATGGATAGAAAACATTCAAATAAACTCTTTCACATGAATGTATGTTTAAATTCCCAGAGGAACTGGCAGATTATTTTCAGTAACGATTAGAAATTTCCACATTTTCCTCGATACTGGAAGCCCACCAGTGGTTAATGCTAACTCGATAACCATCTGTTAATAGCACTTGATTGAAACATATTTGGTCACAGTGTTACATGGATAGAAAACATTCAAATAAACTCTTTCACATGAATGTAATTTTAAATTCCCAGAGGAACTGGCAGATTATTTTCAGTAACGATTAGATATTTCCACATTTTCCTCGATACTGGAAGCCCACCAGTGGTTAATGCTAACTCGATAACCATCTGTTAATAGCACTTGATTGATACATATTTGGTCACAGTGTTACATGGATAGAAAACATTCAAATAAACTCTTTCACATGAATGTATTTTTAAATTCCCAGAGGAACTGGCAGATTATTTTCAGTAACGATTAGATATTTCCACATTTTCCTCGATACTGGAAGCCCACCAGTGGTTTATGCTAACTCGATAACTACCTGTTAATAGCACTTGATTGAAACATATTTGGTCACAGTGTTACATGGATAGAAAACATTCAAATAAACTCTTTCACATGAATGTAATTTTAAATTCCCAGAGGAACTGGAATATTATTTTCAGTAACGATTAGATATTTCCACATTTTCCTCGATACTGGAAGCCCACCAGTGGTTAATGCTAACTCGATAACCATCTGTTAATAGAACTTGATTGAAACATATTTGGTCACAGTGCTACATGGATAGAAAACATTAAAATAAACTCTTTCACATGAATGTATTTTTAAATTCCCAGAGGAACTGGCAGATTATTTTCAGTAACGATTAGATATTTCCACATTTTCCTCGATACTGGAAGCCCACCAGTGGTTTATGCTAACTCGATAACCACCTGTTAATAGCACTTGATTGAAACATATTTGATCACAGTGTTACATGGATAGAAAACATTCAAATAAACTCTTTCACATGAATGTATTTTTAAATTCCTAGAGGAACTGGCAGATTATTTTCCGGATCTTTCTCGATGCTGAATGGCATCCAAACGGAAAGAATTCCGTGCGTGTATGTGTGTGTAGCGGCTGCTTCGATGGTCATCTTCTCTTCTCCTGAAGGATTGGCTTCTCTGTGCTCCTCACAGTTTTAAACAAACTGCTTGCGTTTCAGGGCAGATCTCGATCCTTTGCCGTCCAGCACCCTCAGCAACGATGTTGCTTGTCGATGTCCTCACGAAAAATGAAGTATGCTTTTTGTGCGTGATTGAATCGAGAGAAGGCGTGGTTTACGATGGCAATTTGGAAGACAAACTAGAGGGGAATGAACTCTCTGAGCTCGGAACTTTCGGCGACTGAGCAATAATCGATTGCGGGCGCATACAACATTGGATACGGAAATATCCTACTGATGGGGAAGAATAATCTTCAGAAGCTATCCTCTTAATTGCGATTGATTGAAAAATCACAAAACCAAATGTATTTGGTCACAGTGTTACATGGATAGAAAACATTAAAATAAACTCTTTCACATAAATGTAATTTTAAATTCCCAGAGGAACTGGCAGATTATTTTCAGTAACGATTAGATATTTCCACATTTTCCTCGATACTGGAAGCCCACCAGTGGTTAATGCTAACTCGATAACCATCTGTTGATAGCATTTGATTGAAACATATTTGGTCACAGTGTTACATGGATAGAAAACATTAAAATAAACTCTTTCACATGAATGTAATTTTAAATTCCCAGAGGAACTGGCAGATTATTTTCAGTAACGATTGGATATTTCCACATTTTCCTTGATACTGGAAGCCCACCAGTGGTTTATGCTAACTCGATAACCATCTGTTAATAACACTTGATTGAAACATGTTTGGTCACAGTGTTACATGGATAGAAAACATTCAAATAAACTCTTTCACATGAATGTATTTTTAAATTCCCAGAGGAACTGGCAGATTATTTTCCGGATCTTTCTCGATGCTGAATGGCATCCAAACGGAAAGAATTCCGCGCGTGTATGTGTGTGTGTGTGTGTGTGTGTAGAGGCTGCTTCGAGATCTTCCCGGGGAACCGTTTGTGGCATCACTCTCCTCCTGATGGATTCCCTTCTGGCCTAAGGTGCACAAACAGGCTCTTGGTGACACCGTTCATCCGCGCTTTCATGATAAATGAAGAGCTTCACCACAACAGCGACAACATGCTCCAATCGCTGTTCAATTAGAACTGAGTGGATTTCCGAGCGGCGCTCGCTTATATACCGATTGGTGATTTCAATAGCCTGTTTTGAAAGCAAATTTAAGACTATTGAAACAAGTTTTTGGATCAGAAAGTAACAAGTATAGACATTTTATCTTTCGAATGAAGTGTTTATCATACCATTTCGTTCAGTTGTTTAGGAGCTATTAACACTCAAAATCTCGGTCTCCGGCGTAACGCTTTCGTTTTCGAAACTTTGATTTTACAGCCCGGTATAGAAATGAAAGACGTATTCCTACGTCAAAAATTTCATTCATATTTTAACAATTTAAAACTGCCTTCGGGCCTGCCCAGCAAACATTAAATCGTAAAAAAAAATTCGAAAAAAAATTAAATCGAAAAAAAAGAAATTCAGAGACACGACCGCTTAGAACGTAGGGCTACGCAATCTTTTTTCTTTTGAAATTTGATGGTTTATCATTTCGAATATTATTTGCGAATACGTCGAAATTTCATAAATAACTCTTTAGTAAAAATTTTTTTGCCCTTGCGAGAACAATACGCTATGGTCATATGTCACAATTCGTTTCTTTATATCAATGCACGCATTGCACTGAATATTAACGAGTGGCATCTTCCGTGCATCGCCATCGAAGACGAATGAGTTTCATGTGTCTATAATTCAAAAGAAGAAGAAGAAGAAGTGCATCGCCATTCAACAAGCATCAAAAACGGGTCTAACAGATACATACAGTTGCAGTGCTAAAAATGAAACATCGCAAGAATGACCGTTTATGAAAAATCGTTTCTCGACTCTCGGTCGATATCGTCAACAAAGTTTCTAAGTTCTATGTTTTGCGCAATGAAAACAAGCTACACACAAAAAAACCAAACAATGATGTTTAGAAGCGACCTAAAATCATTTGTACTCTTCTCTTTTTTCGCCTGCTTTGCCATGCCTCGGATGGTTGTGTTAATTGCAATGCCAGATGCACTTCAAGTGAAATATTCACTAACCTTCATAGCTCGAAGGGATACATTAAACACAAAACGAGCAGAATAAGCGACTTTGTTGTTTCGGGCACAGAAATATTCTGAGAATTTTCCTCAGAGGAGATGCAATACTTATACGCTAGCGACAGCTTACATACTATGCAAGGGTGGAGTTTACTTCGCAATTTTTTTCTTTTCGATCCCCCTTCGTTGTTTCTGTTCTAGCGGCTGCATAAGTTACCCGTTATTGACAGCTCTGTTCGGGAAAGCACACAAATGGACAGAACAAATGTATGGAAAAATGGGAATGCTTCCCATTTCATCAATTTGAACCATATACAGACTATGGGATTGTAATGTATAGCATATCAAACAAAAAAAATCTTAGAAAATTTCCAATTCGATTGGTATACAAAACGTTTAAATCCGTTCGTAGCAAAAATAGTTATTAACGTTAGCTTTATTTCATAAAAACGTGACCTGTTTTCTGATTTGGCACCCTTAATGTAAGACGTAGTCCTACGTTAAAAATCTAAAATTGGAGGCGATATACATACATCTAAGACACATTACTTGTATGATGTGTATAACTGGCATATGCATATGAAATTGGAGGCCATATTCATGTATATGCGGTATATGATGTAATATAAACGATAAATATACGATTTATTATTTTCTAGGATGTATGTATATCGTCTCCACGATTGCATGTATGGGCTGGCTAGGCGCATCATATACATGCAATATATATTAATCATACTTGTATGTTTGTGAATATAATCCTCAAAATAAAATAATTACACTAAACCTTTATTTCAAACAACTTATACAGTTACCAAATCACGCAATAAACATCAAGAATTGCTGGGAATCTCTTATCAATATTCGTTCAAATTTAAAAATGTGCTTAACTCCAGTTTTGTTGACAACTTTTATGCATTCAATTAAATCGTACGATAAATCATATATAAACATAAACATTCCCACCTTTCATCCTTCATTAAACACCTCGTAGTAGAAATCTGTCAGTATGCATACACTCTCCTACGAAACATAGTGGAAAAAAATATATTCGTCGATGTAAACAAGCAGTGAAAAAGGAGACACCACAGCAGTGGAACTCCATACAATTCACTAACTAAAAAGTGGCCACATTTTCATCGCTTGTTTACGTGAAGAATATAATTTTTTCAGGCACACTTGATTTGAGAGTGTATGGATTTCTAGCTGTCTTGACGGAAGGTCTTTAATGAAGAATGAGAAGATGGGAAGGTTTATATAAACATGTTTATAATTACATAAGTTTATTCAAATATTAATATTGCTCTTATTTAACTATTCAGTGCAATTTTATCAAAATTTGAAAGAGAAATTAAAAAAGGAATGTTTTTTTTTTAATATTTTTCTGAAATGGTTATTAAAAATCCATGATTAATATTGCTTTATTATTTACCCTCCATTATTTGTTAATTTCTCCTGCTTTTCGTTCTTTGACCTATCATTTTAACAATTCAATTTGAGAGGTTTAAAATTGCGACAAGATAAAAATTTGGTGTGAAAGAGCGAATTGTGGAAAATTAAGTCGCAAATTCTCTAAGCGTTATAATTAAAGTTTTTCTGTAGTATTTAATGTTTGAGTTTGTGTGAATGACAGATTAAAGTTGATTCATAAAAGAATAAGATTTCATTTGATATGACGATTTTTGAAATGGACTCAATGGTTGTAAAGTTTTGACGTTTTGTAAGAAATCTTACTTACTTAATCAGCAAGAGGCCCTAGTGGCATGTGCAAACCAACATATCATATCTTTCCGTTATCCGCAAACATGCCAAGCAGTAACTTAAAAAAAACAAACTCATAAACGACAAAAAGAGTCTTAGATTGTATATTTTTTATATATTTTTCACAGTTTTACAGTACCATTTGCTTATTGGCGTTTTTTTAGTTGGAGTGCCTTTTAATTGGCGGTTTACCAGTTGGAGCACGCGCCAATCAAAAAGCAATCATCTGTCATAATTGTATGTCAGTTTTACTATGTTGTTCCAATGCCATTTTTATCGAAGGGTCTTTGAACGTTAAACTCAAAAAATGAAGGCACAGTATAAAAGTATTTAGTTTTGCAGTTTGTTTGACAAATGTATTCGTTTGAAAACATTTATTAATATATATATATATACATATATAAAATGAATTATATCACATTCACTATTCAAGGAAGTTAATGATATTTTCTAGCATCAATCCAAATGCAGTAATTCTAATTATTATTATGGCCGCACTAAAAGACATGAAAAACAACAAGAAAAACGCGAACTTTGAAATTTGTGAACTATTGCAGTATTACTTCAGCTATTCCATGCCAAACTGATATAGTGGTTTTCAGATTTTTCGAAAATTGGTAGCTTGTTTTCGTTATGGTAAAACATTGAACCTGTATTATTATTTTTTTTGGGTGATTCGATTTTTTCACTTTTTCCCAAAATGGCTTTTATAGTTCGGAATATTAATTTCTTCCCCTTTTTCCTATTTTCAAAAATTCATAACATTTGAACTGCTAGAGCGATTCAGATGATCGATACATCAAATTAAAGCCAAGAATTCAGAATTGTTCGAGAAATAATAAAACGAAAAATAAATTTTGGAAAAATATTGCACTTGCGTCAAAATTATTTTTGTTTTCGTGATTAATAATTGTATCTGTTTTTCATAAATAAAAAAAATATTTTTGCACGTGTGAAATTATTGACCTAAATAACTATGTCGATTATATGAATCGATTCAGTAGATAATAGTTATGAATTTTTAAAAAACCTCATTTTTGGAAAAAAAAAAAGAGAAAAATGACACATTTTTGGATATGTTATCTAAAAAATCCTCAGCTTTCGAGAAAAAGTATAAAAAACATAGCGCCCTTGAATGAAAACTATAAAGAACAATTACGATCAATAATCAAGAAATATTAGAGGCGAATGAACTGAAAAGTTTAAAGGCTCTTTAATCCAACATCATCATCATCAATCAAGAAAACAAAATTATTTTTTTGTAAGTATAGTATTTAAAAAAACTGGCTAACTGGCCAATTTGATATGTCAATCATCTGAATCAGTTTAGTAGTTCAAAAGATATGAATCTAAAAAAAATATTTTTGGAAAAAAGGAGAAAACTAGATTTTTCGAACCACACTAAAATGGAATGGTATCTAATATTTAACGAAAAGAAACTAAACTACCAATTTACACGAAAATCTGAGAACCACTATGTCGGTTTGGCATGGAATCTATATATAATACTAAAAAAATATAGTTTGGTGTCAATTTCCCCTGCAACTAAAAAACTGATTACTAGAAACTAATTGACGTTAACGTTTTATTACCTTGTAAATTCTAGATACAATACCAACAGAGGGTATTTAAAAAAATAAAAATAGCTTTTTATGGGGTGTGTTCAAAACTGAAAAAAAATATTCAGAAATCACATTTTTATGTTGTTTTTTAAGCGTACCGTCGTATCATTATTGTATCATTCAATTTATTCCGATGAGAATGCTTTAAAATATTTCAACTGATGCTCTTACCACATTTTAATTTTTTTTATTCAATGTTCAGTTTCTTTGGCGAAGCTTCATTCGTAAATTACACATTTGTCATCATTGGTGGAATACGATCATAAATGATGTTATGAATAGCACAGCAAGTTATGAGTACAATACATATGGATTTATTTTGATAATGCATTATACATAAACCGATAAAAATGCATTATAATATCTATCCACAGCGTTTTAGCGTCTATATGTATATTTTATTCAATTTCAGTTCGTAATTTCTATCCCATTCGCCGTGTTTATCATGATGGTGCTAACATTAATAACATTATATACGAACCTCCCACCTTATATATGATGTCTCCCACCCTTTTAGAGACATCTTAACATTATGTTCAATTTTTAGAGCGTAAACTATCTGTCAATTTTTTCACTGTTTACATTTTCTTGCCACGAATCGTTGCCACTTTTTTCTCTCAAGTTCCACTTCTCTTCTCTGGAGACACTTTTCGACGAATGATTTGTATGAAGTTCCACTGCCGTGGCTACTGTCAGTTCAATAGGGGTTCTCTAAAGACGTCACCCAGGTGTGTAAAACACATTAAGCGGCTTTCGACGGTTTCACCCAAGGCGCCTAGAAGTATATCCTAAGGTGGGCCAACTTGCTAAAACCACTCTTCAGCCATCTTGGAAGTCTTCCGTGTTTTGTTTGTAAACAAAACACAATACGCTAGTGCCGAAGCTCGCTCGTGATCAGTCTGTCTCTTTCACGCTACAAGCAAATAATTCCCCTTCTGCTTTCTTCCGTACTGTTTTCATATGCCGCTCCCCTAACCAACTAAGTGACGAAACGGCCTCACCAGCTGTATGACACCCGCCATGTTTTTGGTGCCAACATCTCAAACATCAAAAGTATTTGTTTTCTTCAGAGCAGCGATCCGCGTTGGCGGCATTGTGCTTCGTTTACTAGTTTAGGGGAGCGTTAACGAATAGTTGATTTTCAGTCGGAATGAACGTTTTCAAAATTAAAATTATGAATGAAAATTAGCTTTTCCATATCAAATTAATATTCTATTGAAACTAAAAACATCATTGTTTGGAGGTGGGGAAAAAGTCTCATACGAAAATTGTTTATGAAGACAACTTTATATTATAATGAAAAAATTCAGTAACAATGTTCGAATTGTATAGCCATATGGTTGAATGAAAGTCAGGAATATGTGTTTCAAGTAATTAAATAACATGACGTGAAAATTTCCATTCAAATTTTAAAATTTAAAAACCGGCTTCGTGTCTTCTAATCTGATAGAGATTACACTAACGAGTTTGGGACACAAATTATGGCCCTAATTTGAAGTCGCCACCAGACGTCGACACCATCGCGAATTACCAATTTACCACCATCTGACATATCGTGATGTCGATGATGAACTTTTACAGCAGAGAGATAGTGAGATATGCGATGACGTTAGGTAGAGTGAGATAGCGATAATCGTGCCATACACCTGGGCCTCACCTTAGGATATACTTCTAGGCAGTCTTCCATGTTTCACAAAAAAACACTGCGTCCGGAATAAACATGTCCACGCTGCTGTTCACAGTTTTGTGTTTGAATACAAACATGATTTTTTCGTACCTATGTTAGAAAATGTGACATGTTTGACATGTCGTGGTATGTTTGGACATACGATGTTTAATCCCAATGTTTCACATGATGTTCGAACATGGTGTACAGTTTCTCTTGCATTTTCACCCCAAGCACCGGCAGTGCGTAGAGTAGAAGAAGCGAATTGGACACCACACCACCACCACTCAACGCGTGGTGTGTTGGTATGTTGACATGGAAAAAATGCTTTCCTTTCATGACAATGGGTGCTTCATCAAAAATATTGGGCAAATAAAATAAACCTCTTTTTCTGTTCTGAACAAAATAAACATCGATTGATATGAGAGTTTTTCACATTTGATACCATTATTTAGTGCACGCATCAATTTATATATTGAATTCATGTAACATTCGCTATTATTAGTTATTTGAACAAGTACTAAAATTGAATTATTCAGCAGTGACATGTTAGGCGTGACGCTAACCACTTGACCACGGGAGCAACAATTTTGGCTGGATCTTTGAATACAAATGGCCAATATTGCTTGTTGGCGACAATCGCGACCCGAGCTATAAAACGAGCTGAGAAGAGGAGAAGAAAGGATGATGCAATCGCATGCACACATAGCATATGTAGTGCAGTGTAAGTGTAGCTTTTAGTTTTTTCCTTCATTAAGTTTGTAATAACATCGAGAAATTAATGGTGTGTTTTAGCCGCTGAAATTTCTCTGCTGGTTCTGCTGTGTGCCGCTGAAGGTTGCATCTAAAACTAATTTTTGGGTATTTATTTTTTTGGTCAGCATTTGTACAACGTCGCCCGCTATGCAGTCGGCTCCCTAGACTTTAATTGCCAACATGCACGCAAATAAAAATAGAAAGCTTCTTTCTATTCAGAGAATGTTTTCTTTGAACGAAACCAAGAATTATTTAATCAGACTTGCAAAATGTGCATGAACGATCTATAAACTTTTACTTAGTCGCGGCAATACATACACACACTCTTTACAGATACACTGGCCGAAGGTTGTGCAGTCCACTGATGATTCAACCAAGACGGGTCTATGGTACTAGGTGAGGCCGTTTCGTCACTAAGCCAAAGGTTGTACCGAGGCGCGTAGAAGTATATCCTAAGGTGGGCCAACTTGCTAAAATCACTCTTCAGCCATCTTGGAAGTCTACTGTGTTTTTTTTTGTAAACAAAACACAATACGCTTGTGCCCAAGCTCGTTCGTGATCAGTCTGTCTCTTTCACACTTCAAGGAAAAAATTCCCCTTCTGCTTTCTTCCGTACTGTTTTCATATACCGCTCCCCTAACCAACTTAGTGACGAAACGGCCTCACCTAGTACCATAGACCCGTCTTGGGTTGTACCGCTCATGACAACTCTACACGAACTGATGATTGCGCCGGCTAGTGATCATTCTATCCTGGATTCCTCGAGTCGAAAAAGACGCACCACGCTAGATATGGGGTGCAGACTAGGGGGTCGTTGCTGATTAACGGTCAGCTGCATCCCAATAGGAAGTATCCCATGTCGGGCACACGTACAGAGCACTGAAGACTGCAACATCCCAATTATGAGAACACTTGTAATACTAACCTCGAACCAACCGCGAGTAATCGGTTACATATTACTAACATAGTTGTAAGCAAACATTGTCAAAATATTGAACTCCCGGCCCCGTTAGGCAAGGCGCAAATTGAGACGCATATAGCGCGAGTAACTTGGCGCGATATAGCGCCTGTTTTTGTGGCTAATGAAAACAGATAGAACGGCGCAAATTGGCCAGATGACGCGAGATGGTGGAGCGCTCGTGAGACACGACTCGTGCGACGCTGTGGCTGAACCACAGTTTCTCGTGCTGGTCATGCCGGTTGTGGTAGTTGTGTTGGTGAACAATCATATAACGCCGTGGGTTTGACACTGTATGGCTGTACTGGTCGGGTGATTGTGTTAGTAAATAAATATATCGCGCAACTCTGTGTTAATCAGTCATTGTATGCGAGTGGCATGTTATTTACACCAAACTGCGACTCAATATGCGTTCCACCACGCTACGTTCGTGGCACGTATGAGTCGTGTTGGTAGTTTCGCGTTCGTTTACGAGCGCTATACGCTTCTCAATTTGCGCCTAGCCTTAGGCTGACGCCTTAATAAAAATATATATTTTGGTGCATGAACTTATTCGTGCAATTTTTGAAATGCGAACTAAATTTCAAGTTCGTTTCTGTGAAAAAGTATTCTACGAAGAAATGTTTTGGGATGAATAATTTCTTTCCGTGTATGAAAAGAAACGAAACGAAAGCAATGAATACTGCGACATCGGGTGATATGTTTGTACATGATGTTCTTGAATTATAAACATCGTGTTTGTTTTCACATGTCTATGTTTGTGAAAACATAGACATGTTGGGTTTCACCATCTGCCATTATTATATTTTTATAGACGTATTCAAGACGAGTCTATGGTACAAGGTACAACTGTTTGGTCAATAAGCAGGGTTAGGCCGATTACACATTATCCGGTTTCCGCCGGACCGGTTTGAAACCCAAATGGCAAATTTTGACCGGACCAACCTCTTTACGGCGCCGTGATGCAGCCGTCTACTGCGACTACAATGTCCGGTGACCGGACAAGCATTATAAGCGATGACAGTAGTATTGTGTCGACGTCTGGTGGAAACATCGGTTTGGGAAGGCAAATCATTCTCTATAAGATTATCACACCTCAAGACAGTTTTAAGTTGTTTAAATTTTTAATGAAAATTTATTTCATTTCTTAAAACCAGCGGTACTGATTCTTGCTCATTTCTGTATAATTTTCTTGATATTTTCACTAAAACTCAATATTGTAATATAAAATCACTATCAAACATAATTATTGTTCCGGGGTTTTTCTTCTCTTGCAAAAAACGAGCTACTCTATTACATAAGAAACATATTTTATAAGATAAAGTTAATTTTCATTCATAATTTTTTATTTTATATATGTGTTTACTGCACCTGAAAATCCATTATCACTATCATTTCCCAAAAGCGGAGCATGAAGCTCAACGCGAATTGACAGTTGTTTGTCATGTCTGTTAGTATTAGTACAATTCAGGCAATTTTTCCTCTCATGCATTAGTATGTGTGTGGTATTGACGTTTGTTTGTTTTGGAGTCAATTCAGAAGTCGCAAGTGATATGGATGCCGAAATTTTTATTTCGCTGCTATGGAACAAGTTAAGTGATAAACCTTTCTGATCAAAGCGAAGCAATGGTCACAGGCGCACGAGGGCATCATGGAGTATATTACCTTGGATTGTGTTATTAACGGTGGGTAGTGTCTTCCGACAAATTGATCGAGTTCTTAATTAACCTCTGTTTTTGTTTTGTTCACAGACAACTTCCCTTATTCGAAATCAGTATTGATCGAGATCAAGGATGTGACACAAATTTCCAACTGGTTCATCAAGGGCAAAATTTTGAGCGACTTCATCGAGCTGAATGTGAAGGTCAGTTTTTGTTCAATTAAACACACCAAAATAGTTCTCTCTTCTAATTCTTATAGGGTATTCCACACAGTTCGACCTGACCCGGAACACGATCGACGATGAGGTGTCCGCAACTCGACTCGAGGAACTCAAACCAAAACTGTCCGATCTGTGCTCGGCGATCAAGATGTTCCCCTGTCCGACACAAAAGTATCGGTTCAGATAGAGCGAAATCACCCAGTTGTTGGCATTTCTGATACGTCATTCATCGCCCAGGATCCGCTTATTAACAGCTGTGCGTTGAAGCGAAATGCGTTCGAGAAGCTGCCCTTGCTCCAGGAGTACGTGCACCAGGAATTGCGATTGCGACATATGTATGCTGAGCGCGTTTCTGGACGAAGAGATAGTGAGATAGTGTTTGAAGGAAAATTACTATGTAATTTTAATCGTAAGAATTATTACTGCAATGGTGGAATAAAATAGACAGTCTAGAATGGATGAATAAGCATATATTCTCTCGTAGGTAAATTCTAAGGATAATCACAGGAACTGAACACATACCACATATAATTTAGTATAGACCCCCCCCCCCCCCCAGCTTGTTACGAAATGATATAATTATTGGTTCATCAAATTGTACATTTTTCTCTAACCGTTTTTCTGAGACTGTTGAAAAAATATGTGGCAACAGAGCGTGTGAAATAAATCATGCTAGTTGTGTATGTTTGGAAATAAAAAAAACTTAGCGTGTGGATAAGTACACCGCAACTGGACTAAAGTTAGTTTTTTTGTAATACTGTTTATTACAGCCAGTTTTTTTTCCAGGAGGTTTTTCATGTATATTTATTATAAGAACACCGCTCTGATGTGCGAGTAGTGTACGCGAGGCCTGGCGTGCCACACCCCGGCCGAATGTACTCTCCAATGGACACAAATTTGGGAAGGCTCGTGGTTGCCGCAGCAGTTGTGGTTTCAGGATTTTCCATATGCAATCAGCTGCATGTAGCTGAAATATTTGCAATGTTTACCTGTCATTCCACTATACAAATAAATGCATGTATGTGTATGTGAATGATGTACGGTTTTGTGTAGTGCGAGGACTCTTTCACATTGTTATCCGGTTATCCGTCCAAACCCAGCGGCGATTTTTGAAACCGATCCGGCAGAAACCGGATAATGTGTAATCGGCCTTAGAGGGGCGGTATATAAAGACAGAATGGTGGAAAACAGAAGAGGGAATATTTACCTGAGCGAAAGGGAGAGAGAAGTTGATCACAAACGTCTGAAATATTGCCTTTTTCCACAATTTGGATGAAATTCGAGTATCTGCAGCTACATGACCGCAGAGTGGTTTTCACGTATTAGCTCTCTTGAGAGTACATTTATTATTGTCTTGCTTTATTTACTCCTTTAAAAAGCGCATTAATACTAAGGGTGCTTATACACTGTTTGACCGAAGTCAAATATTTTACTCTTTTTGACGTATAAAATTTGATCAACGTGTACTGATCAAATATATTCGACTGAAAACGCGACTAGTAAATATCCAGTTATTCAATGCCCGAATTATTTTTTCGGTCTGTTGTTCAAACCTGTCGGTCCATCGTTAGGTTACCTTAAATATTTCAGTCAACTTGTTCTATGTTCGATGTTTGATATTGTTTGCCACTGTCGATAATTGAAGAGTGGCAAACAAAATAGTGTTTGTACAAATATCAAAGCAAACTTTATCTGTCAAAAAGTGTGAAATATTTGATCTCTGGACAAACAGTGTACGCCCACCCTAAGGCTGATGTCACATTAGGCGGATTCGCCGCCGCGGAAATCGCGACGGTTATTTTCTCCATTCGAAAACCGCCCCGCTCTGTGTGGCATGGCTCATTCATAATACACTGTAGATGCGGTTTTACTCGCGGAATCCGCCTAATGTGACATCAGCCTAAGCGTAGGAACACACTGGACGGCTCTCCCGCGCGGATTTTGCAAAGACAGACCGCCGCGGAGCCTCGATAATGGAATGTGTATGATATAAAACACACAAGGCGAGGCGGGTGTGTACGGTTCCAAAATCACTGTTGTACGGTTCCCCATTCGCTGCGGTGGCTCGATGGAGATGATGCGCCGCAACGGTTTTGTGAGAGTATTAGCGTAAGAACACACTGGACGGCTTCCCCGCGCGGATTTTGCAATGACAGACCGCCGCGGGGCCTCGATAATGGAATGTGAATGAGATAAAACACACAAGGCGGAGCGGGTATGGCCGGTTCTAAAGTCACTGTTGTAAGGTTCCTCATTCTCTGCGGTGGCTCGATGGAGATGATGCGCCGCAACGGTTTTGTGATAGTATTAGTGTTTATGCGGTGCACATGAAGCAAGGTAATAGTTAATGTACTATCGGTGAGCCAATACGTGAAAAT
This sequence comes from Toxorhynchites rutilus septentrionalis, assembly GCF_029784135.1. NCBI lineage: Eukaryota > Metazoa > Arthropoda > Insecta > Diptera > Culicidae > Toxorhynchites > Toxorhynchites rutilus. The sequence continues at coordinate 205,508,793 of NC_073745.1, forward strand.
CACTCTGCGGTCATGTAGCTGCGGATTCTCGAATACTACCCAAATTATCGAGAAATGCAATATTTCAGACGTGTGCGATCAACTTCTTTCTCCCTCTCGCTCAGGTAAACATCCCTCTTCCGTTTTCCACCATTCTGTCTTTATATACCTCCCCTCTAATCTGCTTACTGTCCAAACAGTTGTACCTTGTACCATAGACTCGTCTTGCATCCGTCTATAAAAATATGATAATGGCCGCTAGTGAAGCCGTCGAAAGCCGCTGAATGTGTTTTTCATCGAGCTCCTGCTGCGACTTGTCATTGCGAGAATCGCGCGGGAGAGCCGTCTAGTGTGTTTCCACGCTTAGTGTTTATGCACTTTTGAAAGGTGAAAATAAAGCAAGGCAATAATAAATGTACTCTCAGGTGAGCCAATACGTGAAATCCACTCTGCGGTCATGTAGCTGCGGATAATCGTATTCCATCCAAATTGTCGAGAAATGCAATATTTCAGACGTTTGTGATCAAGTTCTCTCTCCCTCTCGCTCAGGTAAACATTCCCTCTTCCGTTTCCCATCATTCTGTCTTTATATACCGCCCCTCTAATCTGCTTACTGTCCAAACAGTTGTACCTTGTACCATAGACTCGTCTTGCATCCGTCTATAAAAATATGATAATGGCCGCTAGTGAAGCCGTCGAAAGCCGCTGAATGTGTTTTTCATCGAGCTCCTGCTGCGACTTGTCATTGCGAGAATCGCGCGGGAGAGCCGTCTAGTGTGTTTCCACGCTTAGTGTTTATGCACTTTTGAAAGGTGAAAATAAAGCAAGGCAATAATAAATGTACTCTCAGGTGAGCCAATACGTGAAATCCACTCTGCGGTCATGTAGCTGCGGATAATCGTATTCCATCCAAATTGTCGAGAAATGCAATATTTCAGACGTTTGTGATCAAGTTCTCTCTCCCTCTCGCTCAGGTAAACATTCCCTCTTCCGTTTCCCATCATTCTGTCTTTATATACCGCCCCTCTAATCCACTTACTGTCCAAACAGTTGTACCTTGTACCATAGAATCGTCTTGCATCCGTCTATAAACATATAATAATGGCAGATAGTGAAACCGTCGAAAGCCGCTGAATGTGTTTTACATCGAGCTCCTGCTGCGACTTGTAATTGTGCAAATCGCGCGGTAGAGCCGTCTAGTGTGTTTCCACGCTAAGGTCGAGGACATAGTGAACGCGATGCGATGCGGGCGCGGGCGCCGGCTCGTTTGCGGGAAAGCTCATTCGTTCACGAGTGCGGAAATCGAATGAAAACCACCTGGACCTGACATAGTAAACGCGATACGAACGCGATTTCAATGCGGCGAAACTGTGTGTTTTGCCGCGAGTGAACCAGGGGTATGACTAAAACGTCAAATCCCTCATATTGCCAATGTACCCAATATAGGGCTCTTGCTACACATACATGCAGAGCATCTGTTGGGCAAACATCATTTGTTTACATTCGTAGCTTCTAGGTAGAAGCGGATTCATTATCAATCGACGTTCTTGTAGATGATTTTAATATAGTTGCGATCTTTCTATTAGCGCAAAATATTCCATAGAACTCACATGAACTTTGTGAAACAGTTAGGCAAGCTATTTGCCGAACAAGAGCTTTTGTGTGACGCATATTGCTTAACTTACTAGCACCTATTTAGCGATGTTCATTGACCGACTTTCCCACTAGATTTGAATCGAAAAAATAACAGAAAAGGATTATCAGCATGTTCGGACCTAGATACAAGACACAGAGGCTCGAGCTCATGTTCGAATGCTTCCTTGTATTTTCCATGAATTAGCCAATTGAAAATTGATGCATTGTTTTTGTGAAACTTTTTGAATAATCAATCTGCTTCCGTTGATATGGATCATAGCCATAACAGAAATTTATATTTTTCTCCGTGTATATGGCTCTGACGCTACAAGTAAATATTTGTATGTAGAGAGACATATATTCGCATGTTATTAATATAGTGTAGCGCGTAATTTCTATAACTATTTCGCTAAAATAATTATTAAGCTCAATCTTGTCGATCCATATAAATCCTATGCAGCGATCTCTTTTGCCTGCCCAACAGATCACTAATCCATATGCACGCTGCAAGCGCCCTATTGCTGCGGTTTTGGTTCTGTCAATTACTGTTGTTTACAATTCGGTCCGGTTATATAGTCGAATAGTGGCTTACTTTAAACTCCATGTTAAATGTGAACACCTCCATGTGAAACCGAAATATGAAAATCGCTCATGCAGTTAGAAATAAAGCAGCGCATTTATCTTTATTTTCACTATCTCCGTGATTTCAACGATTTCAATCCTCGCAAATGATATGTTGGTAAACAAATGACGCCATATTGATTTTGATTTTGGGTAGCCTAACCCCTGGACTGAACGATAATAAATTGTAAAAAAGCTTCAACCGAAAATCTAAATTGAAGGTACAGCAAACGAAACATTTTTTTTTGACGTAGAACTACGTCTTTCATTAAGGGTGCCAAATCAGAAAACAGGTCACGTTTTTATGAAATAAAGTTAACGTTAATAACAATTTTTGCCGCGAACGGATTTTGACGATTTACACACTAAACGAATCGAAAATTCCGTAAGATTTGTTTATTATGCTATACATTAGAATCCCCTGGTTTGTAAATGGTTAAAATTCATGAAAACTTTAAGTGTTTCCATTTTCCCATACATTTGTTCTGTTCATTTGTGTGCTTTCCCGAACAGAGCTGTCAATAACGAGCAACTTATCGTCGACCAACGGAGGGGAAATCGTAGGATTTAAAGTCTCCGTGAACAAAGGAAAAGAAGAAGAATGAAGGGGAATACTTGCCTAGAGTATAAACAGTGGATCTCGCTGAGGCAAACTTTCATTCGGCATCGGACTGTTGAGCAATCCAGTTCACTTTGCTTTCGCTGCGCTTCGATCTAAGATTGGACCCCACCAGTGGTAATCCAACTTGGATATCGTCGTGTGGTTTTTTCAGTTCGTTGTTGGCGTTATTCGTATCGTGTGTTTTACTTTCCGCGTCATTAATTGGACGCTTCGCGTAGTGTATGATGAGTAAGAAGAAGAGGAAGGCAGGCTCGAGCCCTGCAAAAAACGAACGCATTGCCAGGGGCAATAAAATTTCGAGGCAAGCGTCATCTGATGATGCTTGTTTAGTCACCAAGAAAGTAAATGTCGTTCTGGAATTTTGTATGTGATTAGGTTTCGCTTGCCAGTAGCAAAACTTCCTCCACTAAGGGTGACAGCTGCGCTTCTCTCGAGCATGAGAAAGTAATGCAACTTTCAACGACAACGCAACAGTTGTTTCTAAAATTTCACAGCATTATAGTATAAAGTCTGCTTCATTTAATATTGGAACACAAACAATTGCGTGTAGTTCAGTCATTTATTAACGAATTCATAATTTGTTTTTCATACAAATGTAGCATTTTCTTTACTCTTTCATAAAAAAAATTATTCATTCGAAGAAATTCTCGTACTTTTCCCGTAATACGGCACATACGGCGGCGCACACCCTTTTCGTCCACCGTTTTGGCGATTTGATTCCACCAGTTCTTCATTTGAGTCATGTTCCTAACAAGTTTTCCCTTTGCCTTAAGCCTCCGCTCCGTGATTGCCCAGTATTTCTCTATCGGCCGGAACTGGGGGCAGTTTGGGGGGTTGAGGTCCTTCGGTATTACGCTGACCCCGTTCGTTGCGTACCATTCCATAACCGTTTTGCTGTAATGGCAGCTTGCGAGGTCCGGCCAAAACATTACTGGACGGTCGTGGGCACGAATAAACGGCAGAATCCGTATCTGTAGGCACTCTTTTTTGTAGACTTCTGATGTCATTGTCTTGTCAGTGAGAAAGACTTTGGTTTTCTGTCCACAACTGCATATCCCCTGCCAAATCATGTACTTGCGGGCCAATTTATCCGCAAACACGAACTTAAATCTTGCAGGTACATCCCCCCGAGCCGTCGCCAAATAAAATTTTTGACCTGGGATTTGCCCAAAGTCCGCCTTCACGTAGGTCTCATCGTCCATCAGAATACATCCGTCGAACTTGGTCGTACAGCTTTGTGCACGGATTCTGGCCACAATGTTCTGCTTCAGCGTCCGATTTGGCTGTTTGCTGGCTCGGAATGACCTTATTCCTTCCCGGAGACGAATTCGTCGCACCGTACTGTGAGCGGCCTGGAACTTATTGGCCAAATCGCGGTCTGAAAGATTGGGATTCCTCTTGACGGCCTTGATGACTTTCCCACGCAGTTTCCGGTCGACAGTTCCACTCCGACGCTTCGAATGCGGCTTCCGAGCCGTCGTCAATGTTTCCTTGTACTGCTTGATAACACGCCATACGGTATTTCTGGGCATTTTAAGCTGTTTAGCTAGCTTAGATGCCGACAACAATGGATTTTCAAGAAAACTGTGCACAATTTTATCTCTCCGTTCGGCTTCCATGGCGGTTGTTTACAAAATGCTATCGTTTGGTGTTATGACATAAATACATGGTGAAAGGTAATGAATTTCCCGACACGTGAGTGAAAAAAGTTTCCAAATCCGTCCACTAGGAGCGCCACAATGAGCAAAAGAATTTGTTCCAATATTAAATGAAGCAGACTTTAATATCCGAAGGTATAAATGAGCGACTTATATAAAATAACAGCGTTGTTCTACGTCAACAATGCGGTCGTATCTTGGATACAACCTCCTATATATTTTTTTTCAATGGCATTCGGATACTTTTTCTCTCAACAACTAAATTTTGATTTTTGTTCGATGAGTTCGGTTGCGGTCCCTATTTATAGATAATGTGCGATTCACATAGCACGTTACGGAGAAGAACGTCTACGTTCCGTCAACGTCTCCACCAATTCACACATGCAGTCAATGCTTCCACCAGCACCGTCACGTCAAATGCTAAACGAATGATTTATTTAATTTTATTCATGGTGTCGCCACCTACAACAATTTTAAATTGCAATGCCCTCTTTCAAATCAGCATGCCTAGAATCAGTTCTAAATTTTGAAAAATTCAATGAATGATTCTCATTGAATTTTTCAAAATTCAATTATTCAATTCAATTATTTAAATGCTTAAACCCCGTAGTCCGACCCTTATGCAACAATAATAATAAATAGAATAATTCTTTCAACTAGTCGCGAATGATTTTCTCTCCGAATGACTTAGCTCCAAAGAGATATGTTGGCATAAAAAGTACAGTAAGTTACTTGTAAAGCGATATGCTGAGGCACCACTCAGTGTCGCATTGGAGTCGGTTTTGACCAGTAATTGGACCTTTGCGACTGGTGGCGACTTTCAATGTGGGGCCATAATTTGGGCCCCGAACTCAATGTTTATAAAAATATCCAATTACAGGTAAAAATGTCCAATTAAACGTGTTCCATCACAGATCTGTTCAATTAGCTTAATGTCGATGTAGATGTAAATTACTTTACAATCAAATCAAAACAAAAGCCGAGACACAAAGCCCAGACAAAAACCAAACGAGCCGTCCGTCTCCGTCAATTATTCTTTTCTATAAACCCTGCCGGTCGTTTTCGTTGAACGTATGCTGACGGGTCGTTACGTTGCTGGTGTATGTGAATATTTTCATGAGAATTGCATGGTAGAATCATTGACGTATCGTGACGTGACGGGACGTGAACGTGACGTGTATGTTGTATGTGAATCGCACTTAAATCGTCTGGCAACCATCACTTGCGTTCACTCGCGGCAAAACACTCCACACACAGTTACGCCGCATTGAAATCGCGTTCGTATCGCGTTTATTATGTCACGTCCGGGTGGTTTGCATTTGATTTCCGCATTCGTGAACGAATGAGCTTTCCCGCAAACGAGCCCACACCCACACCCGCATCGCATCGCGTTCACTATGTCCTCGACCTGAAACTGGTTTCGACAGCGGTTGTCAGTAACATTTTTTTTCTTGCTACAATCACAAATTTCGGAATGATCTTCAAAATGTTAACTTTGAAGAATTCGGAAAAGTAATAAACACATGCGAAGACTATGGTCATTTTACCTTACCAACCCCATCTTTTCCGAAAAGTTCCATAGTACCGTCTCCCAAATGAACCTCCGTAGATTGGTCATTTTAGCGCTTAGATTATTGATAGACCCAAGCATGTAACGATACCCGAAAATCTATGGATATCCTACCGATTTTGCGGTGTATTCTGGTTCACCGTTGAACGTTGAACGATAACTTTCTGCAGTTTGTTTCTGGAAAATTATCGATGCTGGTGCAATTCAAAACGGATGGTGTGTCCAAAGATAACGACCAAACGTGTTCCACGCCGTTGTCAACTTGCTGCTATCTTTTTATCTAGTACGACATGCCGAAACCCTTTTCTTGCATGCACGATTGAAATTGTTTTAGCCTATATAGCTCAGCCGTTGATTCCTGGTCTCCACGTTGAACAGTAACTCATCTCGTCGCTATAGTTACCTATCGTGGAGGTTGGAAAGACGGATTGATATTGTTTTTTTTCCAAAATATATATTTTTATAAAGGCTCATATGGCGTTAGCCTCACGGGGCCGGGAGTTCAATACAATTTTTCTTATTATCTATGTTAGTAATATGTAACCGATTACTCGCGGTTGGCTCGAGGTTAGTATTACAAGTGTTTTCGTAATTAGGATGTTGCTGTCTCCAATGCTCTGTACGTGTGCCCGACACGGGATACTTCCTATTGGGATGCAGCTGACCATTAATCAGCAACGCCCCCCTAGTCTGTACCTCATATCTAGCGTGGTGCGTCTTTCTCGACTCGAGGAATCCAGGATAGAATGGTCACTAGCCGGCGCAATCATCAGTTCGTGTAGAGTTGTCATGAGCGGTACAACCTTTGGCTCTTGTTGAATGATCAGTGGACTGCACAACCTTTGGCCCGTGTGTCTGTAAAGAGTGTGTGTATGTATTGCCGCGACTAAGTAAAAGTTTATCGATCGGATAGGAGGGATATGAAACGGGGACACAACGAAGGAAACATCATTAATATTGTTATCTTACTCCAAACAGATACCACCTATATGTTTTCCATAGCCAGTGAATGGCTTTGCAAAGATGATTTAACACTGAGATGAGATCGCATTTATGTAATAACACTACTTTTCATTACACCAATGATTCTAGGTTAGTACGATATTTCACAAGACATCCAACCATAGAGACGAATGAACTGAAAAAGTTTAAAGTCTCTATAATTCAAAACCTGACCCTGACATCCAAGCAGAATCCTGCCTATATCATGATCATGTAAGGTTGTGGAATGTTGCGCACATCCCACAAACGAGGAGGATTTAAAACAAAACATGGCAATGGAACGTCGTTTTAGTGAAAATACAATAATTGTGTCTTATTCCAGCATAATTTATTCTCATATAATGATTAATTACTGAATACTTTCTCACTTTCACGACTTGGTGCGTCCGTCTACAATACTACAATTTATTTAGAAAAAGTCTTCTATTGGCTTAAAACATGATAAACGAGTTTTGTCGGTCATCTGACAAAATGTAATAATTCTTTATATTCCTATTTGTGTTGTAATAACGTCATCAGAACAATTCTATTTTCGTCCATTCTATTGAATTGCAATTTTTTTAGGTAAGTTTCCTCGAACAAAAAAGATTTTATAAACATTTGTTATACATAGAAGGGTTGCGCTATCTTGAAAGTGCAAACTTTCCGTTATTGTAGTAAGTGACACTTAAGAGTGCACTGTATTAAGAGTTTGTGTATTTATATTCAGATTCATTATTTGTTACGTACTCTATAATTACTATTCAACCTATATTCTCTCGCTGTGGTTCTAAAGCTCCAGCAAAAGTACCTCCTCATGCTATACCGTGTTGGCTATTCTACTGGTGTCCATCATGCGGTCATCATAGAGAGAAAGCGTTTTTGAAGCCCGCACTTTTCGTACCGAAGGTGGCACATCGCCGGGCGTCTTAACCCGCTGACTAGGATTCCGCAATCGTTCGATGCTCCCTTTTGGTCCGAAAACTTCTTGAAATACCTCCAGCGAGCGCTGTCGCTTGATGAACTTGTTTTCGTCGCAGCTTGAGTTGAGATTTTTCACTGCATTTGCAGACTTTGATACTACAATTCGAAGTTTCGGGTTGGGCGAACTCGATTGGACTATTGTGAACGGTTGACTGGTGAAATCGTCCGTGAGGACCTTAAATTTGGAGTTTTCGTTAGCCGATCGTATAAGATTGTGCTCATAGCGACCACTGCCAGACGAGAGATCAAGATTATTCGGGCGTTCTGCTGACCGCTTTTCGATGTCATTATCCGCGTCATTTATCATTTTTATGTGGACACTATTTGTATTACTACTAACCAGATCGGAAAGTGATCTTTCTGAGTTAGTCTTATTTTTTATCGAATTATCGACTAGATTGGATTTATCGTCACAGTCCTGCTGTACATAGGGATTGGTTTTTTGAAAGGTTTTCTGTAGCATCGCTTTGACGCTGTTTAGACCTTTTATTTTACGCTGCGTTTCGTTGTTGTCCAGCTTCGGTAGGCCACGAGGGTTTCGGAACATTACAGAAGGTTGTTGATCCCCAGTCAGAGACTTGAATTTATCTTCTTCGTCCGGAATGTAAGCCTCATTTATGTTGTGCTTCAGTGAACCTTGTGGAATGATTTGTTTAAGGGAATTAGGCGGAACGTTCATTACCTTCGAGTAATTTGTAGAACCGTTGGTTGTATCACAGGGGTGATTGGAATGTGGAATAACTTGTTGATTTGGTGGCGCCATGAAAGACACTGCTGTTGGACTGATCCTGGTCTGAACTGTGGGAGTAGTGATGATTAAATTATTTGTGCTCAGGGGAGGAGTTTGTCCTTTGTGAAGCTGGGCCTTCGGGTTCATTGTTGTTATCTCTTGGATACGTTCCTGGACGCAGAGTGCAGTTAAGCGTGCTTCTGCATCGTGATCCCAACATTCTTCGCACGTATCTTGAACAATTCTGACCGCCACACTGCTTTCATAGTTCAATGGGAACCTAGGTCTAGCCTTATTCCGCGATACCAACACCTGCATTTGTTCGAAACTTGGATTGGTACCGACTTCTTCCTCATATGGTGCTCTGTATTCGGGAATGAATACTTCATCAGGATAAAAATCGCTGCACCTCGTTGATAACTCCCACATCACCAAACCCAGTGAATATACATCAATTTGTTTCAGTGCCGACTCACAATCTCTCAAATTTACAGCACCTTCGAGCACCTCAGGTGCCATATACCGTAATGTCCCTACTTCATTAATGCTTTTAGTTTCTGCCAACGCAATTTCACCACGGCTTTCGTATCTAGGTCCAAACGTTTTCAGTGCGAAGCCCAAATCGCATATACAGCAAGATAAATCTGCCTTCACCAAAATATTTCTGGAATTGAGATCACGATGGCATACGCACGGTTTAATGAGATCGCCTTTGCGAATTTCGGTATGCAAGTGTGCCACACCACTAGCGATTGATTTAGCCATTTTACAGAAAATATTGAAATGCATTCGGTTGTCTGTCAGCCAGTCCTGTAGGCACCCCAATGGAGCTAACGACAGTACTATAAGATACTCAATCCTATCATCCATTGTGCGGCGTTCATCGCAACCTGTTATCAGAATGAAAAGTATTAACATATGCATTTTTCAATCGTGATTTACCCACCGAAATACGTCAGTAGAGAAGGCGATTCCATCAAAGGAATGGTGTAGATGTCTTTCTCATTCAAAAAATATTGTCTATGCTGAGCTGTAAAAATTTTCACTGCCACGTGTTGTTCATTAACAACTCCCTTCCAAACAGTGCCATATCTGCAAAGTACAGTTCAATTACTGCTCGAATTTCAGCATGTTTTATCAAACTTCACAACAACAGTACTTACCTTCCTTGACCTATCATTGCTACCAGTTTCAAATTGTCCACATTATACAAATTCGAACTGTATCCCGGCCCGGAAGGTGCCAACGGGGCTAGTTCAGATACTGTTTTTGTGGTCTTCCGACATGTAAGGAACCCAATTATCAGCATCAAAATTATCCCGACCATTGCGAAACAGATGTAAACTGTCGGTGAGCTCCATATTGAGGTGTATGGTGCAAAAGGGGTGTACTCATTCACGGTGCCCAAACTGATGCCATCCGTTATCGCTGGTGTCGAGGCGAAACTGAAGTTTCCATTACAATTATCCCCCGAACAACAACAGAAAAAATGCCCACTTTTGGTCTCTTTGTGGCTGATGCATTCGTTCGTATTGCACGACTCCTTCTTATCCGAGAGTTCCCAGCATCCTTAAATACATTCGAAAGATTAGTAATAAGCCACGCATGCAACGAGCGAATATAGTTTACCTTGCACAACAACCTTGGTGGTATTCTTCGTGGCATCGAATGTCCATAGTGCATAGCAGAAAGTGGCGTAACGTGAGCATGCGACTACAGTGGACTGAAAAACGATTTGTATAAACAGTGTACGGAATTAATTCTATGCTTGCATTTTAATATTTACCATATTTTTATCTATGAAAACATCATCACTCGGATCAACCGGTTCATCATAGTTTTCATAATCATCGGAGTTATCCGGGTTGAGCTGATTGTTAGTATTGGTTTCAGAAGTGGTGCCGTACTGAAAACAGTAACTAACTTTCAACGGTGTACCTGTGAGGAAGGATAAAGCAGAAATTCGGATTACCTACCTAGAAAACATATACTTAAAAGAGTTCTATTGTTCATGAACTTCCAAGTCGAAGTGCTTGAATATCGTGTCAACATTAAGTTATGTTCAGAACTTCGTAAAACTTATAATGAATGATAGGAAATAATTCAATAAGGTTCGCGTTCATTGACAAATGTGGAGTAGGGCTACGCGCAAATACATCAAGTTTCATCAAATATTTCTTGGTAGACCGTTTGAACAGAAAATAGACCATCAGCCTCTTCCCTGTATTTTCGGCTCACATAAACGAATTCCGACGCTCTCATTGGGATTTGTCTTCATTGTGCAATCATTTCCGCATAAAATAAGGGGTATTTCAATAGGGACGCTACAAAGGTAGACCGATAGGGACATATTTTCTCCCGCTCTCTTGACATTTCTTTTCAGTAAGGTTGGCCATTTCATAATACAGAGATATACGATCCAACAGCGAATCGAGATTATTAAAATTTACTACCGAAATTCGAAGTCAATGACCTCAATTTTAAGAGCGCTACGTCCAATTTATGGTCGTCGTAATCGTCCTGCCAGATCAACAATTGAGCGTCCAGTGGAAAATTTTGAATCCACAGGCTCAGTACAAAATGTTCCCGTGCCAGTGAGACAATGAAGTGCCCGTAGTGTCGAGAATGTTACTGCCGCTAGCGCATCAATTGAGGAAGACCCAAATCAGTCTCTCACACGTCGTTCTCAAGCGTTGGGCATCTCTGTGACGTCGTTGTGGCGAATTTTGCGAAAAGACCTTGGCCTACATTCTTACAAGATCAAATTGACGCAAGAACTGAAGCCGCTTAACCACAAGAAGCGTCGTATGTTCGTGAATTGGGCTGAACAACAACTTGAAAATAATCTGGATTTTCATCGAAAAATCATCTACAGCAATGAGGCTCATTTCTGAATGGATTCGTCAATGATAACCGAATATTTTTGGCCCGAATTGGATGATATGGACTTAGACAATATGTGGTTTCAAAGGGACGGCGCCACAAGCCACACAGCGAATTTAACAATCGATTTATTTAGAACCAAGTTTGGTGAGCGTGTTATCTCACGAAATGGCCCAGACAATTGGCCGCCTCGGTCGTGCGATATGACGCCGTTAGATTATTTCCTGTGGGGCTAAGTCAAGTATATGGTCTATGCCAACAAGCCAGCGTCGATTGATGAACTTCGTACAAATATCGAACGTGAGATTGCAGCAGTATCAGCAGAGTATATTATGCTTGAAAACCGTCGAAAATTGGGTTCAGCGTCTGGACTTCTGCAAGCGTGCCTGTGGTGGCCATGCAAAAAAAAAATCGAGTTCCATACATAATGGCATCAAATCTACTTTCACATGAATAAAGAATTTCATTGATATCCAAAACCGTTTTTGTTTTATTTAAAAAAAAACTTTTGTATCGCTCTTATTGAAAAACCAGGCAAACAAGTTCGGATACGGAGATGTGCTATAAAGACTAATCAATTCAGCAGCGAAACCAGAAGAAGTTTATGTTATAGTCTCAGCCATGCTCGAAGAAGATAAGATTTTATCACTTCTAGGATGATCAGTACAGCTACTTGAAACTACTGAAGCAGGTGTTCCGATATTTAGAATTGGGTTGGCCAGCTAGTGCTCACAATATCGAAGAAGCTTATGTGGAGCTTTTTTACAATCGTAAGGACAGTCTGACATCGACACAAGGCTGTGTTCTTTTCGGTCAATGAGTTGTGGTTCTAGACATCTACGTAAAATGCATTCTTCAACGTCTACACCACGGACATTCTGAATGAAGTTGTCTACTGGCCGGGTATGGATCTTGAGATCAAGTGTTCGATTTTTCTGTGTAAGGTAACTTGAAGGACTGAAATCGGGTACGTCATGGCAAAACTTTTTTATATCCCCTCCCTTCACCAGCTTGTAACTATTCTAATTTTTAAAATTTTTCCGTTTGGTTTCTTGTTGCACTGTTAAAATATGAATAAACAAATAATCTAATATTGGGTATTACAAATATTTTTTGTTTTATTTCTTCAGAGCTCGAAAAAACGTTCGAAAATTGTGCCTTTACACTAGAATAACCCCTTAATAAGCTTATGCTTCGGAATTCTTCTTTCATTAGACACAACCGATACCTTATGTCGTTAGAAACATTTTCAGACACAGCGCCTATGTTAGTAATGTTTCTAAAAATTCCCACTTCACGTGAATTCCAACGTCCTCTGCCGTTATTCTTGCAGCGAGCAGATGTCTTCAAAATCATGGTATTTCTATTGGATTTTACTCCGAAACATCGTCGTAGAATGAAGACAGCTCACGAGTAAGTTTTTGCAGTTGTTATTCATCCGTCAATTTCTGCATCGTTCGAGGAGCAGATTATTGAATCTGACACGTTTTTCGGTAGATATATAAAGCTCTACGCATTTAAATGTCGAGTTCCAAGGTCTTAATCTTCACAGCAACTCTGTCTTTGGTTCTCTTATTCCTTCTGATAAATTTGAACTTCATGATGATGATGATGATGGTCCCTACAGAGGTTTGACAAGACGAGTTATCTAAAAGATAATTTATTTATTTTTTCTCAACATTGAAATCAGTTTAGCAAACATAAAAAACGAACTGATTTCATTTACAGATATAAGTTCAAAAAATTTCAATGTCAAACGACAAGCCAATACTCAGTCATGTTCGCCACAGAGCCGATACGGTCCCGACGTGGCCCTTGCAGCCAAGTGGTCCACCAGAGCACAAATCCAACTGTCAGCCTTGTTTTGGATTGACTATGAATACCCTTATTCAGAGAAATCGATAAAATTTCTTTACGAAAAATTCCTAGACCGGCATTGAAACTTTTGTAGACTGCTTTTATTTTTTTACTAATAAAACTATAAAAACGACAAAACAATAATAAAAATAGTCCATCATAACCAAGTTCATGACAGACATAATAGAGATCAATACAAATAAAAAAAAATATTTGGGACATTCGATTTATTTTTCACAATCTAGCCTTTGTCCTGCTTTTCATCAGAAATTCAATTTTGTTGCAGAATCAGAATTATTTTCAGCGTACTATGTATTTTAGTAAAACCTTTTTTATTGAAGGTCAATGTTTTATGAGTCAATAAAGAGTAGCAGTTTGATCTTCCACGAGATCTTTCAATTATTTTCATTTAGAGATTTTATTTCACTGGCCACGGTGATGTTTTATCTCAATATTCGAAGTTATTTTTTTTCAAATGTCTAAACGAAAGTGTCATTTTACCGACGAATTGCACCAGAAGTACCCCTTTTTCACAAAAGAACATATCGATCATAAGGCCAACGCTGCATATGTAATTCATAAGTGTCGGTGGATCATAGCGGTATTTAGATTTAGCCATTTTATTGTAGCAGAAGTGTGAAACCAACAATGAAACATTATAGGTAGAACTGAAAAGGCAAAGAAATCGAGTCGCTTAGAAAATTTGAATTGCCGAAGGAGCTCTTGCGTTCCATGCCCGTGGCTGATACTTCGGGACTATTGCATTAGATATTTGATGACTCTGAAACCACCAAAAAATTTCCTGAGCTCGTAAAAAGCCAGGAGCAATCATTCCCGGAGTATTTTCACCGCATGGATCGCCCAAGAAATGGGAAAACTCTACCGGTAGGGGAAGACGGGGTAAGACCGCCCGACGGGATAAGACGGGCCACTTCTAGTTTTATAAGAAATCCTCAGTTTTTTGGCAAATATGTTACGCAAGAAGCATCATTAACGTATTTTTGTCGTTTCGAAATACTTGGCAACACTTGAGTGCACGAAATATCAAAATTGTAAACAAAACAAAGTTTTCGTCCATTGCGGGTGCCAGCGATCTAATTTTCAAGGCAACCAAAATAAGGATTTTTCCAGTAAAAACTGTGTATTCAGTTAATCAATCCTTCAGTAGATTGTTCCGGTACTTTCTGCGTAGAAAGGTATGTAAAATGTAATATAAAATGCGAGGAAAGTGCAAAATAATACAAAAGGTGCTCTGGGGGAAAGGCGATCCACTTTCGACGGGGTGAAAGCGTCATACGTCGTGATATTGAATCTAAATACAAAAAAAACAGTTATACAATCAACAGTTACACATTTTTAGTAGTAGATTATTAGATACTCAATGATATGTAGTACAGGGTGGGCCATTTAAAGTGGAAGCATCTGGCAACCCCATAACTTTTGACAGAGATGTCAGATTAACAAATGTCATACCGCGTTGGAAGCGTCATTTCAGTACAATTTTAACCATGGAACAATACACACCTAAACAACGCTCTGAAATTGTTCTGCTGTACATTCAAAATAACTTCTCAATTGTGTTAACTAAACGTGCGTGAAAAAATAAAAATAAAGTTAAAACATCGCCTGGAGACAACACTATACGTCGATTATATGCCAAATTTATATCGTCTGGTAGTGTTGGTAATGCCAGTCATCTGTCTAGACAACGACCAAGACGTTTCGACGAGAATATTGATGCCGTTCGAGCCAGTGTTGCAGAGACTCCATCGACATCAGGTCGCCATCGTTCGCAAGAGTTAGGCATCGCTCGAACCACTCTCCGACGCATAATGAATTGGACAATTACTGTTTCCAACAGGACGGCGCTACATGCCATACAGCGGCTGCCACGACCAAATTATTGCGCGAAATGTTCCCCGGAAGATTAATATCGTAAAACGGCGATATGACTGGCCACCGAAATCACCTGATTTGACGCCTCCTGACTTTTTTTTATGGGGATATTTAAAATCCAAGGTATACACTGGTAAACCAAGGACCCTGGCTGCGCTGAAAGATAATTTTTTTTTATCCCATTTATTTATTTAAGGCTCATTAGCATTTTAGCTGTAACAGAGTGTACATGTCACGTGGTTATCATATCTATAATTAGCACATTACACAGTTGCCATTCGCCAGTATTCCTTCTATACCATTACATATGGTACATTCACACAGTAGCCATTTAGGCGTAAGAGTTATTCTTTCTGTTCTTCCATTATCCAGTTGGACCACCGGACAGCGGAGACAGTTGATTGATCATTGTTGAGTTATTTATAGAACAGTAGCCCGATGTGTCTGGCAGAGCAGAGCAGTTGTATGGATGAATCGATCTTATTTCGACCGTGGATCGATCTCCATCGCTGATGATTGTTGCGTGGACGTAGCTATTCTGTAACAACACAAAGATGGTCAATGAGGGCCCTGAGTTTTGAACTCACGATCGATC
The DNA here is from genome assembly GCF_029784135.1 of Toxorhynchites rutilus septentrionalis. Classification (NCBI taxonomy): domain Eukaryota; kingdom Metazoa; phylum Arthropoda; class Insecta; order Diptera; family Culicidae; genus Toxorhynchites; species Toxorhynchites rutilus. The sequence goes on from NC_073745.1 coordinate 205,524,804, forward strand.
GCTTACTAAGCGAACGCGCAACAAATGTGGCTACGGAGACCCCCCTCTGAAAGACAATATCCGACAAGAAATTGCTGCCATATCGGCCGAAATATTGGGAAAAGTGATGGAAAATGCCGAAAAAAGGGCACATTTTGCGGTCAAGGCCAGAGGCGGTCATTTACGAGATATCATAATCAAAAAGTAGTTAGAACAAATCTCCTTGGACCAAAATAAATGAATTTCAAAAAAAAAATGAGTGGGTTATATCTATGATATAACCGCAAGGTTCACGTGGAACTACCTTAGCTTAGCAATCATTCGTTTGTATTGATTAAATTCTTGATTGAATGAAACAGTTTCCAAATTCAATTGAGTTCAATATATTTGCTCTGTGAGTGAAAAAAATGAACAAATGCCGTGTAAAGTCAATTCATTTATTGTGATTGATTGTTCTTCGTTACAAGTAAATTTAATGACGGACCTTTTACGTTTGGTATGATGACTAGAACAAAATATATGTACGGAAGAATTATCAAACGTTTGATGAACCAGCCTAAGGCTGAAAATCTTTCCAATAAAGACAAAAAAAAATTATCAAACGATTATTTTATTTTACATTTCCCTCTGAAGTTTACATCCCAAAAGTGTACATACTTCTCGAATCTCGAATTTGCTTGAAACTGGGAAGTTCATTCGCTTCTAGTGGCTGCACGATTTTCCCAGGTTCCTAAGTTTAGAAGATCATGTTAGGACAGACATATTCCACTCTGCACAAAGGCAAGCGAGGACAAAAGTACTCGCAGTTTGCATTTATTTGCAGAGCCGATTTCCCCAGAAACCTCGGTTTTGAAGTCTGTGTTAGGGAAACACATTTCAATCGGAACAAAAATACCCCCGATTTGTATGAATTCGCAATGCCGATTTCCCCACGCTTCATGGATTTGAAGTCTGTGTTAGGGAAACACATTCCAGTCGGAACAAAAATACCCCCGACTTGCATGAATTTGAAATACCGATTTCTCCAGGCACCTTGGTTTAGAAATCTCTATTAGGGAACACATTTCGGTGGGAACAATAGCTCCCCCTACTTTCGTGTGTTCTTTTTCTTCTTTTTGGCTTTACGAGGGTTTAAACTTTTCAGTTCACTCGCCTCTAGGCTCTTTCGTGTGTTTGCAATGCCGATTTCGCTGCTTGGTTTTAAAGTCTGTGTTAGGGAACATTTTTCGATGAGAACAAAAGTCCCCCTACTTTCATGTATTTGCAATGCCGATTTCCCCAAGGCTGCTTGGTTTTGATGGCTGTGTTAGGGAAACCGTAAATCGGGCCAATCAAAACGATGCAGTTAGGGCGTTTAGATAACGCCTAATATTTTACAGTTATTCAATTGTTTATCTAATGAAAAACAACATTTTGTTAGTTGCGATAGATGCGTAGAAATATTCCCTATCAAGTGATGCAAACATCTCTCCTATCCAGTACGAAATGCTATAAGCTATAAGCATTCGAAATCTTTCTTTTTTTCTGCATGTTCTGTGTTTAGGTTTTCATTTTACCCTCCATATATTCCGGTTAGACGTAGTCCCACGTCAAAAAAAAAATTAAAATTCCACTTCTTTACTTTGCTATTGCAAAAACAAATCCTTCCACTTTAAATGGCCCACCCTGTACAACAAATAGGGGGAATCCTGAAGGACGTTCAAATGAAGATAGGTTTTCTTAGGGGTGCGGTCTTACCCCGTGTTCCCCTACTGCACGGATGAGTCCATACTGGTAAAGAAATTTATGAGAGTGAGTTGGGATTGGGCGATCTCGGATCTATTCTTAGAATATAGATCTCTTTCATTCCAATTTTCGTTTTTTGAATCGATCTTTTCGATCTTTTTGTAGATTTGTTTTTCAGTATACATCGATTTTATTTATCTCAATAAAGGCCACTTTCTTTTTAAACATAATGTCAACATTTGGATTGCTTCTTCTACGATTTACTTCTGTACAAATGCTGAAAATGCTGACCGAGACAGAACTAGCGGCAGCTACTGCGGGCGCTACACGATTCGTTCATCCTCAGCACGGATACCCTGAAATTGGGGTTAGCTAAGTTTTGACTACAACGCTGCTCATGTAGAGTTTCTCAATGATTTCATGTTTTCAATCATCAATCGAGGCTCTCTGCAGGCTGAGGAAAGAATCTGAAACGGGTTTGTAGCAAAACATAGAACGTTGGTAAAAACGTTTGTAGCGCATTAATTGCTGTTGTGATAAATACAGTAATCGTTCGCTAACTGGTCCTGGTTTAACTGGTCTGCTATTTAACTGGGCGAACGTTAACTGGTCCTTGGACCAGTTAAAAAGCACAATTTCGTAAACAATCGACGCCATATTCAAATGGAAGATTTGCTGTGAGGGGCATTCGAATGTAATTTTAAATGTTATGAAAGTTGACATTATTTTCGCACGACAAAAACATTGATTAAACTACAGAAAAACAATTTTCTCAAATCATATGTCATACCTGTTGTCGCACTCAATGCTAAACTTCCATTGGAATCCTTTTATTTATCCAATTACAGGAACTAAGCGAATCAAACAATTCATTGAAGTTTCCCTCGATTTTATTTGACGTTTAACATGCCGGACCAGTTAAAACGCGAATGTCGATAAGTGGTCTTCTCTTTTCGCCCAGTTAGTGAATGTTTACTGTAGTTGCTCCATAAAGAAATCTGTGATTGGGAATGAGATGATGACCAAGCTATGCATCCTCTATCGCAGACATAATTTTGGTAGCACAATATTCGCATATAGCAAATCGTCTTAGAGACGATTGAACATTCAAGCTTAAAGCCTCTATAATATAAAAAGTCCCATTCCCAAAACATCATCAGGTACAAGCTGCGGGTACTGTTGTACCTGCATGCATTCGTACAGACCGTAATGTTTTTCCCTGACACGAACAACTAAATCGAGAAACCTGGAGAAATCCCCATTGACGATACATCATCAAATGTGGAGGCGATCTGGCGTAGAGGTAACATCCATGCCTCTCACGCTAAAGGTCACGAGTTCAATTCTCACTCTCGACATTCTTCCAAAAATGGAAGTTAAAGTGACGAATCGGCCAAATGAGTTGAAAGTCACTATAATACAGATAAAAAAAAACATCATCAAATCCAAAATAGTTGTTTCAAGCCCGTGAGCTTAAAATAAGATTTCCAAATTGTCTAAATTGACTTCGAATGAACGTTCAAGTGCGTCACTGTGGTTCCCAAGGAATGGAAACCAGCCAACATCCCGTAGCTGAGACCGATCAATGAATTCTGGTCGAATTTGAAGAAGGATGGGGCTCAGCGACCAGTAAGGAATACAAGCCGATGAAATTTGGTTGCCAAACAAGTGAGGGAATACCCAATGCAAAGGGTAATGGGTCGTATTCAGACAAAAGATCGAATAGTGGGTTGTGGTAAGAAATAAGGCTGAAACAATGGTCTTACAATAAGCATAAAACCCAGTAATGTGTACCCGATACATTGAAAAATAAAGACAAACGTAATTTTATTCAAACAAGATTTTGGTGTCCGATTTTTTTTCGTTTTCAACTTTTAGGTTTACATTATGCTATAAGAAACTACTTAGAAACTTACCAGTAACTGAAATCAACGCTTGAAGAACAATCAGAATCACAACACACATTAGGTCTTTCATATTGTTGCTCCTTAACTTATTTCGATACCGTTGAGCCAAAAGTGTTTTACGATATTGGAATACGATGGGCGGATGCAGTTATAAGCCAGTTCCAGAACCAAACACTTTTCGTAGAATATTCATCAGTATTGAAAGTCATTCACTTTTTTCTTGTTGCTCCATTATGGTAAAAATTAACATTGAGAACAATTCTCCAATTGTTTCAATGTCACTTTCCTGCTGAAATGTAGTCATCACTATGAAGAGCATAAAATAAGTGGGCGTTTTTGTTCGCTGATGCAAATACGTTCGTTGTTCTAGTTCAGCTGATTTCATTATGATGTCGTAGCAAAATTGACGACGAATAATAAAACATGATGAAAAGATGAAGTAAAATGAAGCATTTTCATCAGTAATTGGAATATACATTGGCGCAGTGTGGCGAAGAATTTTGGAATTGAATAGTTTTGACTTGTCTTGAATTATAAAATAAATGTTCAAGTGAAACTCATACCAATCTTGATCTGCTGATTCGAGAGGCGAATGAAGTTTAAAGCCTCTTAATGCCAAGAGGCTTTAAGAATGATATGATTATATGTAGTCCATGTCGATGGAAGCATTGATGTAATGTTCAAACCGGGATAATTTGAATAATTAGGTAACTGTTTTAGTTTGGTGTCACTCGACAGGACTCTCGAACGAATAAATTCGAAATATAGTTCACAACCTCACTCCACTTTACTTCAGAGTAGCTTTGATGTATGTTTTGCTTTGTTCGAAAACACTCAAATGGAGTTGATTACAAATAATAATATTACAGTCAAAATAAACAATCGATCTCCACATGGATCATTTATGTCTACTCAATGCAAAAACGATATCTAGAAAGCAATCAGCTAAAATGTTACGCGTAGAAACGCTCAATATTCGTTCGAGTTCTCTCTTTTTGTTTGGTGATTCGATTTGCGAAAAAAGTTCTCTACAGTCGTTCAAGATAGATAAGCAGATATGTTAAATACAGTTCACAATCATTGACTGTAAACATTGGCTGCTGTTGGATAAAACTACGTTAGTAAACAAATGTGAGCACTGCCATTTCATTACCCCCTCGCGTGTAATTACACATGCTTTGTATCTACATGGAAACACCTATTATTCCAGCATCCTGGTTCACTCGAGGGGTGGAAAACACAATGCAATACGTACTAACACTAACAGGAAATTTTCCAATTCGCTATATCACTTGGGGTGTAGTTCTAAATTTGGAATTATTTCCAAATGCAGCTTGTAATCGGTTGAAAATTCACTTCTCTAATCACAAATCTTTGTGTTTTGTTTGCTCACAAAAATCACTGGCCATTAGTTAATTGAAACATTTGAATGGTCATTTTGCTTAGATTTATAACAATAGGAATGTTTAATAACGGAAAACATTATCACACTGGTAGTTTTTATCGATTATACCGACTAGTATACGCTTCTTTCTCGAAATAACAAGGATTATCTAAATCACTCCATTTACGTAGCTATTCTGCTCCGAGCTTCACTACGTCTGGAATGGTATTGATTTTTCCCGTTGAGAATTTTCGCGCAGCGAACACAGTCTCATATTCTACTATGGGTGTTAATGTGTCAGAGAACATAACATGCGAACTTTCAATACATGCAGAAAGCCGCTGTACTATTTTTTTTGTTTTAACTGTAGCTAGGATATATGTTAGTCAATGCATTTCCCCTGTTAAGGTGAAAATGCAAATGTCTCGGCTGAGAACAATTCGAAAATAGCCAATTGATATTAGTTTTTTTTATCAAAATTAACAAACGCTTTATGAGAATTTCAGACGAAACAAATTTATATGGTTAATATATATTTTCTATTTAATATTTGCAATCAAATTTTTATGAATGTTCAATGAAAGCATAACCGTTCACTCCTTTCCTCTGCAGAAACCACACATTGTTTGTTTTAATCCATTCATCTTAACCAGGGATCTTCAAACAAGAGACAACTTTTCTAGAAATAAGTGATACCAAAATACCAATTCAAAAACATTGCGGTTGGATAAGTGAGTAAATATGACATCATTTTCTCATCAATAGACTTAATATTTAGTGAATATAAAGTGCAATTAATTACTATAAATTACAACTTTACTGTCTGCTAAAATATTAGTAATTCTCATAACAAGTCGGTTCAACTCTTTGTCTCCAAACCCTCAAATTTGTTCATCAAATCCAGAGAATACTCCTTTGTCAAGAAAATATAATGTGATCTTGTTCAATCATAAATGTTGCACGAAAAGAGGATCATTCTGTGTTCTTTGCATCCAACAACTTGTGCAGGAACAACTTCCCTTCCAATGTTGTGAATATAACGTTCATAGTAATTCTGAACTGTATTTGTGTGGCTCTAGTCACACATTTCCAGACGCGTTGTTTTCGCATAGCATCCAGAGCTGCGATTTGTCGTGAGAATCAAGTGATGGTACTCACACAAAGATAATCAACAAATTTTGTACTACGATTATCTTTGGTGACCATCCCAAAGTCAGTCCAATAGTGTGAGAAGAGTATTATCACAACACTAACGCATGGTGAACTTCTAAAAATATTGTGTTTTCAGGCATGTATTTTCTTTTCAACTTTTCAGACGGCCTTAACGTTTTTAGCGGCACTTCGCCGACTCTACGTAGTAATACACGTGTCATTTGTATTAGTACTTAGTTTGTGGAATAACACGCCTTGCGTATCCCCTCTATTCCGGCTCCCGATCGGGTTTGAAATTAGCAAAATGATGCATTTTGTAACCCGTTTGACTTCGGTTTTTTTACCAAATTTGTTTCTCATCATTGCAAGGATACCAAATCTGCTGACATGTTTGCAATTTTACTGATATTTAATGTCCTGTCTATCCTGTTGCTAACTTATAATTTCAGTTGCAGACTGTAGGGATATGGTATTTCTTCTCTTTATGACTTGATTCTCTGCGCTTAAAACCCCTTTTTTCAAACATTACTTTGCTATTCTCGCGGTTACAAAAGTATCTGCATCTCAGATTTCATCAACATTTCAGATTTTTGTCGAAGATTTTCAAAAAAATCATCTGGCATCTCTGGAGGTGATGCATTTACTCTGACAAAGGCCAACACGAAAACAACAAGTCACCAAGTATTTTTGTATTATACATCAAATATTTTTGTGTACAATGGCTCTCTGAGTTGACCGCTACCGATCGCGCCAGCTGTCCAAACTGGACTACCACAAAACGCAAGTTGCGCATCTGATTAATCTTCGCTCCCAGGGAGACGTCCCGCATCTCATGTTATACGGTCCTTCCGGGCCAGTAAGAAAACTTGTAAGGGGGATCCTGCTCGGGTCTTCAAAATCTCCGACTTTCGCGCCAGAGGACCACGGCCCTCTGTCGGGATTCAAAGTTATGGTTGCCCGGACTAGCGTTTTCGCTTGGCCACGCGACAGTATCCACCTTCAATTGACCTTTCAACCAACTTACAACCGATCCGAAATTTTCGATTTCGGAAACAACCAAATCGACCAAATCAGTTAGATTACCTCACTAAAAATTAAGTAAAATTTAAAAAAAAAACTAATCCAGAAACTTTCCTTCTTTCAATCGTCTATTTTTTTCCAAATTAAACCTAACTCCTAACGATGATGTCGCTCTTAACCCTGCTCTATGTGTATATCCTATCTCTATAATGGTTTTCCCTACTTGGGAGGGGTTTGTGTGCGCACACTTTTGTTTCAGGGTAGTCACGAATCGAACGATGACGTTGCAGCACCGGTGATGGAACGATGGAGCAGCCTGATGTTTGCTGATGCGCTCGCACACCGTTCCGCTCACCGACGTGAGTTTTCGGGAATCTCGCTGGCGTTGGCAGTCTTTTCCCTTGACTGAGGCAAAACCACGGTGGAGTGTTGCCGCTTGTAGCGTACGGTAGCCGTGGGACCGAGCTTCCTCACCGATGACCAACGCACTCCAGAATGGCCTATAGTAGTACGAAACTACGAGGCGATAGGCCACTCCGGGGGATTCTACCGACGCACCGATTCACAATGATGAATTGAATATACTCCGGACGCGGAGCCACAAGGCTACATAAATTAATGGTGTCATTAATGCCCTGTCTACTTCCGAAAATACATATTTTATTTTTAGTTTTAAATTTACCTCCGTTCACTTGGTGCGCAAAAACTGCTGCAACCGTGTTTCTTGTAGAATTGTTCTACAATAATCCTATTCACAAATAAAATTAAAATTACACAAAAAACCTATTGTCTAATTCTATAAATGACTCACTTCTATTGTTTTTTTGATTCCACACAAACTCACGATTTTTTTAATATTAAAAAAAACTCCGAAAATTTCTGGTATAGGAATTTCTAATTAAATCACAAAACTTTACTTGACTAAATATTATCTCACCAAAACAACTATTGAAATTTAACACTCCAAGAATCAACTGATTCGCTCGGCGGCTCAGAAGGAAAAGATCGAGTCGGTTTTGTTTCGTGAATTCGAAACCTATCGAATATTCTAGAATACTTTTTTCTGTCCTTTTTCCTTACTGCTTCCGGTTTCACGAATATTGTTCGTAACTTAATTCCCGCCGCGTCATTTTTTGAATATGGAGTCTACATCGATTTATCACTTAAGTCTGATTCCAATAGGTTGTCTACTACTAGGCGTCAAATCTACTTAAACTCTATTTGAAACGACTATGCTCGTTTCAAACTCGCATCATGTATCTGCTGTGGAAACTTTACCAACCGGGCGTGGAACGGCTACGCAATGAAATAATAAACTTCACAACGCCCTCGAACCGGAAGGTGGAAATCAGTACCATCAGCAGTAATTACCACATCGAGTTGAATTCATCGGTTACCGGGATATATGACAGGGTGGTCGTGTCGGATTTGATCAATCAAATTGATCCCAGCGGGTAGAGTGAATATGTGACTAGTCTTGTCCGTGGTGGATTAGCTGACCAAAGATACCCAGGATGCGCTGAGAAGAACCATTGAAAAGTATGTGTCTAGGTGCAGATTGATTTTGTGCGCCAATTCTATTCCCGCGGTGAGAAGTCGTTGCTTGGGAATAAGGGGTCCGGCTCTATCTTAGGAGGATATTCTTAAAATTTTGAATGTAATATTGTCATTTGTTTGTTTCTTGAATGTAACAACACTATTTGCATTTCGGCACATTCCTTCGGAGAAAAGAATTACACTATCCTCATGCTGGAAGCTTGCAAGGTACAACAGTAACCGTTCACGGTCAACTAAGAAGTACCGGAAATTGACTGGAAAATATTCCATCGAGAAACCACCAATCAGATTGTCCTCGAACAAAGTCCACAGAAGCTGGAGGGGGTAAGCGACTGGCTATACGAGCTGCTATTTCAAGGCGTTCTATCGAATGTTATAATCTGTGGATTGGTACCGAATCTGGTTAAAAATTGCGATATGAGTCTGAAGACGCAAACATTGAATTTTGCCGGGCATTATGAACACTGGATGCAGCAAGGAAGCAAACATATATTCCATCTGGACGTGTTCGTGGCGCAGTTTGTAACACTGTATAAGAAGTTTCTCAATAAAGCCTCAATGGAAGTGGATGAGTTTTGGGCTATTCTTTGAGATCGCAATTTTCTTTCGTTTTATAAAAAAATGAAATTTTTGTGTTCATCTCACGTTTATTAACTAAACTTCAATAGTTCTGGTAAGGCTTAACTCTAAATAAAAAAAAACGTCTTGTCGGTTTTCAATCGGATCATTTTCATGATCCACATGAAAATCCAGCTGCAAATTATGCACCATGTCGGTACCACGATCAAAGCATTCCCTGAATAAATCATATCACATTAGCCGAGCCAGCTGGCGGAAGCATATGCATAAAGGTTACTAGGTTACTATTTTCAACGACAACTGTTTATTTATTATACTGCTTCAAATACCTTCGACGAAATCAAATGTAACCATACCAACGTAAGTAATAACATAAACAAATCCAAACCTTTCGTCTTGCCATTCCTCATACGTCTTTTCTAAATAGTGTAAATTACGAGCCACCTGTTAACTCCACCTTCTTGATCTAAACAACCGTCGCGATTGTCAAAAATGATTGGAACTGTCTGATCACTCACATTTCTACTACCATCATACGCCACAACCACCGCTCTCGTAACGTAAAGTTGTAAACAGAGCGATCGGCAGTGAGAGGCATTGGAACCAACCGTCATTTGGTTAGGTGTCAGAAACAAAAGAGTGAGTATCACTACTGAATATTTGGATCTCCCGTGCCGTGCGAGGAATTGAGGTCAGCTTTTTTGTGACATTGACGGTGATGGATTGCAGCTCTGATAGCTTGGGGCTTGGGCTTGGGTAGACTGTACAATTCGTAATTGCTCTCCGTGATTGATCTGAACCAACCAAATTGCACAAAGAACACACAGAATGACGCTTGGGACTAGCAAATCATTCTCGTTGTGCAATTTTCGGTGATTCGAGCTTTGAAAGGTCAATAACGACGCCGACCACGTCCTTACAGTCACCAGGGGAAGGGAGGGAATGTTAGTATGATATTCGCCGCCCGAAGGCCAGAAGGGTCGCCTCTATAGCGTGGTTCCCTAGCGTTTATCATGGAAGGGATAGTTGTTAGTGGGAATGGTTAAGAAAAATCAGGATTCACTGCGGTAAGTGATGTGATTATGTAAACGTGAACTATCGACCACTCGAAGAAAACGATTTACCAATCATCTTATATGTCACAATACACAGCAGAGATTGTCTTTAATGAGCCTGAACAGAAATATCTGTAAAATTAATCCAATCGCTCTAATCTCGATGACAGAGAGCTGTTTTTGGGAAACCTGAGAAGGTAACCAAAAGAACTCCTCCAGATCTAATCGGACCGATGATGTATCACATTATTCATCAATCATACACTTTATATAACTTTTATCGTGGCGGCGGAGTTATCCTCGAGAAACCTAAGAAGGTAACCGAAAAAAATCTAAAAAAAAAATCTAAATCTATCAACCCGCCGATATATTTCATTATTCATAGCGAGTAGGTTGTAAATAACTCTAATCACGACGGCGGAAAGCTATGTTTGGGATACACGAGAAGGTAATCGAAAGAACTCCAAAACCAATTGGACTGATGATATATTATTTATAGCGTACTCTGAATCGACCATTAATCGCGAAGGCGAAGTATTAACTTTTGGAAACCTGAGAAGGTTACCGAGAGAATTCCTCCAAAATCAATACATCCGGCGATATGTTCCGTTATGTATCGCTTATACTTTTTATTAAACTCTAAGCGCGATGGTGGACTTTTATTTTTAGAAACCTGAAAAGGTAACCTCTAAAAACTGTTCGACAGGTGATATATTTTGTTATTGATCCCGCGTATTCAGTATCCGTTCATCTATATGAATCAGTTTTTTTGAACAGTTCTTTCGCTCTTTCGTTCAGCGGTATTCAGAACAACATAAAATATTAGCTGGAACCCAACATCTATAGACAGCTATTCATATATATCGTTGGATTGGATAGTGTACGTATAGGATTTATATTTTTGAAATTTAGTGGGGAAAGATACGGTGCTTCTTTTTTAAAAGTCGCAAACTGTATGTGAAAATATGTTTATCGAACGACAAAAGTATAAGTAATAATTTAATGCGAACAAAATATGTGAAATTTTTCATATTTTCTGTATGGACAACACACAGATTCCATGTAAGATCATATTTCATTCAGAGGAAAAATTCAGCAACTATTTCTACTAACAAAAGATGCACACAGATTCCATGTAAGATCATATTTTATTCAGAGGAAAAATTCAGCAACTATTTCTACTAACAATCAATTAATAAACAATCACGATAACACGTACACGCAATAGGCCGAACAATGGATTGAAAGCAACGAAAAAACTTTCTTCTCAACTTGCCCTCACTATGAGATTTTATGTTTACCTAATTCTTGAATCGCCCCAGCTTCCCCAAGATTTTTTTCTGATAATCAGGAAGTATATGAATGTTTCGCGGAATTGAAGAAAATACATGAAATTGAAAATATACAGCTTCGCCTTTAAAACTACGAAAATCTAATTTAATTTTTAACCCAAAATTGAGTATACATCAACAAAATAAACCTTGGGTTACATGCATTTTGCTCGTAAATAACAATATCGTTTTATTTTTCTTACAAGCATTCTCGTTCTATTTATCCATTCCGTCCAGCGCAAATCAGTTCAGCTGCACTCTTTCGTTCGCAAACAATTTGCCCGCAAACACTTCGTTCTCGAACAGTTCGTTCTCAAACAGTTCACTCCCAATCAGTTCTTTCCCTTACAGTTCACTCGCAAACAGTTCGTTCACAAACAGTTCACTCTCAATCAGTTCACTCTCAAACAGTTCACTCACAAACCGTTCTTTCGGAATCAGTTCGTTCACAAACCGGTCGCTCGCAATCAGTTCGTGGGGAGAACTACCGTTCTTTGAAAAAGAACGACCGTTCGTTCACTTTTTTCGGCGAACTAGTTCTTTCGTACCGTTCGTGAACGGTTTGCCCATCTCTAGTTTAGATATCAAAAGCAACAAATTGATATTCATCACATCCGAAACGATATTCGTTCTGGCAGTGAATTTAAGTTCAAAATAAATTTTATTTGGCGAGACGGTAGCAACGGCATATGCAGAATGGATACAACGAGTGGTTTTAGCTACTGTCAAGTCATTTGCGACATCGGGAATACCTTATGAAGGTATTTCCGATTACGGCATCCAGCAACTGCAAAACCCAACCGCACACAGCAGCCTCAGGTTAGAAGTTAACAACAGCTGATATTCAGTTGACTGAAATGAAATTCAGTTCTGACGTTTCCGATAATCAAAATGAAAATGACCTCAAAACATATTGAAGGACAAAAGTTCATTTGCTCATATTCAATGGTTGCCTGGATCTGAAACTTTAATTTTCGTTTGGAATATATAGGTTTTCGATGCAACCTAGCCCGAAAATCTATGCATTTGATCTTAGCGAAGATGATTTTTTCCAACACTGTGTACGATTATTTCACTTGTAATAGCATCACTAGATCACTGTAGCACTGGCAGTGTGTGTACTGCGCACTTTTCGTTGAGCAAATCTTATTTGAAAAAGAGATGTAATTGAATTGAAAAACTCCAGAAAATATTTTTTCTTAAACTTCATTCAGTTTTGATAGACATTCAAACCTTTCATTACGGCAGTGTGCTCCGCCGAAGTGCTACCCCTGTACGGAGCACTGCGCCGAAAAGTATGCACATCGCGCTGGTGTGATTGAAGAGCAGTATGAATTTCATGTCGTCTAAAGACGACGCTCGTACACACAGGACGTCGCGAGGATGTCGTCTATGGACGACGCTCGTAACGAAAGGGTTAATTCAGCCACCTCATTGATTTTCGATCTGTCAGACCGTATGTGCGAGTATAGGAGGGTTAATGACTAATTCGCAAATTTCTTAGATCAACCAAATCTCTGATTTCCGAGATATTTATGAGGTCTTCGGGTGTATTCGGCAGTCTTATTCCACTTAAGCCGGCGACACACGAAGCTACGAATACCCTTGAATATTGGATGCTCGATGGTTCGACGCATCGTGTAGTCGTTGGACGACCTACGAACCTCCAATGTCGAGCGTCGAATATTCGCGTTGGAAGGTAATGCGTTCCTTGTGGATTGCTGTGGTGGTACGTTGGTTCGTTGTGGTGGCACGAGTCAAACGATTCATTCGCTCCATTTGACACTCGATGGCATTCAATACACCGCTACATAATTCGTCCGAATCTATCTTCGCTTGAAATCAACATTATTAAACTGCATTATTTTGCCACATATCTTGAATTTTACGAGACAATTTCATAGTTCCTTCATCTACAACTTGTAAACAAACCAATGTGTCGAAGATAGATTCGGACAAATTATGTAGCGGTGTATCGAATGACATCGAGTGTCAAGTCGAGCGAATGACAAAAGGTAATCCACAACGAACGGATTACCTTCCAATGCGAATATTCGACGCTCGACATTGGAGGTTCGTAGTTCGTCTATCGACTACACGTCGGAAGCGTCGAACCATCGAGCATCCAATATTCGGAGGTGTTCGTAGCATCGTGTGGCACCGGCTGTAGCAGCACATTCGTCACAAAATTTGTCGATTCATTGAGTCAAATGTTTAAGTCCAACATTCGAATCAAACGTTGGTCGAATCTTGTAGCGCCCGCATAAGTTGATAAGGTCGACTTGACATGGTAGTCGATTTCATTTTGAATTTAAAGTGTGCTTCATTCATGACCGTAGCTGACCTGAATGTGTCCATCGGGACTGCCCACACCATCATGATGAAGGACCTTGAATACAAGCCGTAGAAGAAACGCATGGTTCACGGGGTAACAAAGGCTACAACGAAAAAGAGTCTGGACAGAGCCAAACTGATACTTTCGCGGTACGCAGGTCTTGCAACAGTCGCACAATGTCCAAAATGACCGGCTGTGGGCGCCAACGTTGGCCAGCATCCCCCCGTCCCACATAAACATCGCACGGTTCCAGAGCGCCGCGTCGATGATGGTTTGGGGGTCGTATCCAGGCGTATGAAGCTAACACTGGTGTTCATCGAGAAAAACGTGAAAATCAACGCCGCATACTATAAGACCGAGGTTCTGGAGAAGGTTGTGGCCTCGGCATTTCGGAACCTCTACGGGAAGGATCATCACTTTCTTCAAAAGGCGGCGCACCGCCCCACATGGCGAATATCGTCCAAGCGTGGTGTCGGGAGAACTTGACTGGGAGTGCCCCCAGCTAATTTTTTTTTCCTTTATTTATTTAATTAGGCTCAAGTGGATAAAAGGGCACCATCAAGCAATACATTTTAAAAGTATTTGAATATATTATAACTACATAATCATTAACTTAAGTCTAATTAACTAAAACTACAGTGCAACTACAGTGCAATATAAAAAAATAATATAATTTATTCCTTCGTTGCCTCGTCGGTATTATCCTTGTCTGGAACAGTGCCTGTGGTGGGTCGTAACAACTACATCGCTAGTTGATGTAGCAACGGTATCCTGTGGTAGTGAGTGCCTCCTTGTTATATTAATAGGTCCTGTAATGATCTTATCTCAACGGGTACTAAGTTCTGCTTGTGTAATAGGAAAGGAAGGGAGAATGGACAGTGGGAGTAGGAGATGTGACTTAAATAATAACATTAGCGCTTCTTAGGAAGACATATTTGGGGAACATAAAATTAGGATCGCGAATAGCTAAGATATCGCGAACTGGCATGCGTGAGTGTACTCCTAGAGCCTCCAAATCAGCAACCAGTTTGATTCTTTCATTGCAAAATTCATTACATGACCAAACAACGTGCTCGATTGCATGATACCCTTCACCACAATTGCATAAATTGTTAGTAGCAAGACCTATGCGGAAGAGATGCGCATTCAGCGCGGAATTATTGGACATCAATCTGGACATAGTTCTAATAAAAATTCTGTCAAGATCTAACCCTTTAAACCAGGCCTTCGTTGAAACTTTGGGGATAATAGAGTATAGCCATCTTCCAAGCTCATCTCTGTTCCATTTGGCAAAACCAATGGTGAGTGACTGCTGTCGGGAAATGGAGAAGAATTACCGATACGCTATTTGTCTTTCAAAAACTGTGCCCTGCATACTACCTATCTTTGCGAGTGTATCCGCTTTCTCATTACCAGGAATAGAGCAATGGGAAGGAATCCAAATGGAAGTGATTCGAATACTTCATCAACGAGAAAATTCAATGCATCCCTATTTTTGATAAGAAAATATGATGCTTTCGTCTGTTGTTTCAAGGTTTGAATGGCTTGTATACTGCTAAGACTATCCTAGAAAATAAAATAGTGATCAGGTGGTAAGGACTCAATGGTCTTAATTGCATGATATATTGCAGCCAGTTCGGCAACATACACTGAACAAGGGTCTTCAAGTTTATGGAAGATAGTGTGATGTTCATTAAAGATACCAAAACCAGTGGATCCGTTGGTTCTTGAACCATAAGTGAAAAACATTCTTGAAGAATTGATATGGTTATATTTTGAAGCGAAAATATTAGGGATTAACGATGATAGAAGATGAGCTGAAATGTCTCGAGTTTCGTGCTTCATAGAAAGATCGAAATCAACGGAAAATCTGCAGAAGTTCGTAAAGCTAACATTATTGGAGATGTCTGCTGAAGGTTTTATTTCTTGAGAAATGTAATGAGAGTACAGATCCAGATCCAGAAACTTCAGTTCTCAATTACTAATGGGTTCATGATTTCGCTTCGGATTAAGAAGCGTTAGGACAGTTCCCAAAACCGAACCTGCAATGGTAAAACACTTGCCAGGACTTCAAGGCTCATGTTGTGAGTTGATTGCATGCACCCTAAGGCTAAACGTAATGCCACGTAACCACGTTTTTTTTTTAATAATGACATATATTTAATCCCTACAGATCTTATAAAAGCAGCCTTTCTCTTTGCTTTGTGCCGCCAGACTAAAGGTTTTCTCTTGCAATTCATTGCCAGATAGCGATGGAGTCCTTCTCACCAGACTCTTCAGTGACGTCGTACAAAGGAGGCAGTGATGCTGCGTTGAAGATGCTCTCATTTTAATTTTATAATGTGATTTCATAGTCTACGGTAGCCTGTCGTGCATTTTGTTGGCAAAATCTCGAAAATTGTAACAAACGCAAGCAACGATACTGTATCCTCTCCAGTTTGATGATGTGGGTTTTAGCAGCGGAACGGAAACAAAACGAACGATACTCCATGACTGACAGTATTGTAGTTTTGTACAGCCGTATTAGGTCTTCTGGATGAGCACCCCACCATGTTCCAGTAACTGTCCGGAGAAAATTTGTTCTCTGTTGACATTTTTTATCCAGATATGTTTTCCCCATGTACATTTAGAATCAAACCAAACTCCAAGATATACCTGATGTGCCTGTGGATTGAACGATGGTTTGGTTGAACAAATGAAGCTGAAGTTCGGGAGGTTGGTGCTTCCTAGAAAATACAACCATTTCTGTTTTCTCAGTTGAGAATTCAATACCTAGCTTTACAGCCCATATAGACAAATTATTTAAGGAAATTTGCAGCGGTCTTTGCAAATCAATAGTTCCTGATATGGATATAACACCACCATCTGCCAGTTGCCTCAAAGTACATCCATCTGCAAGATGATCATCTATATATCATTAATATAGAAATTAAACAGAAGAGGACTTAAGCAAGAACCTTGAGCGAGACCTATGTAGCTAGTCCTAGAAACGGCACAATTTCCATGAGAAAAGTGCATGTGCTTTTCGGATAACAGATTAAACAAAAAGTTGTTTAATCTGTTATCCGAAAAGCATAATATGTCGTAAAGGTTCTCAAAAAACATTGCCTCAATAAAAATTGACACAGAAAAAATATCTTGTATTATTATTCTGTTAACAAATTTTCAAAGCGTATTAGAACTTATTGAACACCCTGTATATTATAACTCTTTAACTATGCTTTTTACTAGTCGATGAGGTTCATGAGTGTTAAAAAAGGGAGAAACATAACATATTTTTCTTCGCCTGTCACGATTTGCTTCAAACTGCGAGTTTTCATTTCATTTATAGAGCGAGTTGTTGATGGAGATGCGATCCATTTAATGTTTTCGGTTAAAAAGTGTAGAACTAATACATTGTAGCGTTTTACGTAATCAAGCTCCACCAGGTGCTCATGAACATAAATACTTGTAAGGAACCTGCTAATTGATGTGTCGTAAACCGTGGATTATTCTTGATCAGCGTCATGATTCGATTATCATCAGATGCGCACACGAACTTGCTGGACAACCCAATAACCAGAAGCGTATTACGGAAAATATTGCAATTCAACGAAGAAGAGCATCGCTGCTTGGGAGACTTTTCGAAAGATACGATCCCTCAGCTCATATGCGATACTCTCGGAATACAAATTTTAGCAAAGAATTTCTATCGCGCTGTGCAATGATTCAGCCTTTTTTCATAAATACGGATAAATTTCCTGGAAATGCAGAATATTTTTCATATATTATTGAATACAGATATATACTTTTTTCGAAATAACCCCTACCCCCCTAAAATTGTTCACGTGGTATGTGAACAGGCCCTTTATTGTATTTGCAATGCCGATTTCTCCAGGCACCTTGGTTTTAAAGTCTGTAGTTTCCTAAAATATAGAATTTTTTTCATTTTCACTGTAATAAATTGTTATGGAGCGCCCAAAATCATTCATGCAAAACTCTCGTAAATCTACCAGAAAATGACTGAGCAATAATTGTGAGTACAAGAGGAAGCTTGTATCTTCAATTTCGACCAATCAGATCGAGGTATTTCCGTTTGGAGATTTTTCGATTGTTTCATTGTTAGTTTCATATAATATATTATCTTATTCATTGTGATCAATTGTTATGGTGTGCTCAGATCGATTGATGCAAAAATCTAATCCATCAGGAAATAACTGAACAATAATTGGCGATCTAACGCAAAACGTAAACGATCGGTGATACATCTGGATTTTGTTTTTGAAATATGAAAATGATGATAATGTAATATCATGGACAGACATACAGCTGTACTAGCGTTGTACGTGTACAGCGTTATATATGTTGTATCGCACCACCCAGCAAACATTAAATCGTATAATTTTGCACGTGTCAAGTCTTACAAGAAATCCGAATAAATCAGAATCGCATATAATATCAATCAAAGTATGTATCGTGTATATTTGAAATCGCATTAAATGTAAAAACTCGATTTTAAATACCATTATCAAATTAAGTCGCAATTCGGTATAATAAACATCAATTTTATGATGCACATTGTCGTAAAACATATTTAATCCGCATCATATGCGTATATTACGCTGATGCAGTTTGTGTGTCGTATAAGCGTATAATTTAAATCGATTCAGTACTGTAGTGAATCGTGTTGCATGCTGAAGAAAATCATGAAACAGTGAATCATATTAGATCCTAATAAAGAACATATTACATCATATTGAAATGTCAATGAAATGCTGATGCACTCGAAAGTTTTAACCGCTGTTGAATTAAATTTCAGATAGCCGCATGAGATAGCTAGTCGATGATAATCCAGACGACCGGAGTTCGAACCCACATCGGAGCAGTTTTCATCAAACATCAATCTGTGCCATTTCAAACATTCATATTCCACTCCCAACACAAGTCAATCAAACAATTATTATTTCTATAAACATAAACACTCATATATAAAAATGGCGATTCGTGAGGCTATAATAAACATTTCACGAAAATATTTTGCGCCATTTGTTTTTTTTTCTATGCCTGTAATAAATCGTATATGAGTATGGCAAAAGTCGCTATTAAAGCCGGTCAAAGTTGCATATTCATCCAAACAAATTCGGTAAGCATTTGCCATGTATGTATATGGCCTCCACTTTTGCATGCATATGCCAGTTAGGCGCATTATATGCCAACCAAATTTTAGGGCATATGATGTTATATATACGCTTGTTATGCGATTTAATGTTTGCTGGGCATGGCAGACATCCCAGCAAACATTAAATCGTATAATTTTACACGTGCTAAGTCTTACAAGAAATCAGAATAAATCATAATCGCATATAATATCAATCAATGTATGTATCGTGTATATTTGAAATCGCATAAAATGTAAAAACTCGATTTTATATACCATTATCAAATTAAGTCGCAATTCGGTATAATAAACATCAATATTATGATGTACATTGTCGTAAAATATATTTAATCCGCATAATATGCGTATATTACGCTGATGCAGTTTGTGTGTCGTATAAGCGTACAATTTAAATCGATTCAGTACTTTAGTAAATCGTGTTGCATGCTGAAGAAAATCATGGAACAGTAAATCATATTAGACCCTAATAAAGAACATATTACATCATATTGAAATGTCAATGAATTGCTGATGCACTCGAAAATGATGAAATGCACTCGAAATTGCTGATGTTCGATGAAATTAACAACGGCAAACATCCCTTCTAATGAAACATGCTGCAAAACGAAGTGAACTACGCCATTGACCGCTAATTTTGGATATATACCACATCGAATTTGGCACATTGCATTGCATCGCTTTGCATGGTTGCCAGATTGATTTATTATATTTATTATAATAGTAATCAGAATTTAGTTGAATATGAATGTGAAAACAAATTGTACAGTGAAAATTGTAATAAAAACAGTAAGTGGGTTATATCTATGGTATAACCGCAAGGGTGACGTAGGACTATCGCTGATTTAGAGATCATTAGTTTGAAGTTGAATCTAAATAGATTCTGAATGAATGAATAAATGAATATTTGGGGGACTTCGAAAACGAGAGCGTTACGTTGGAGGCTCAAGGTTTTATGCATCCAATATTGGATACAAAAAACCTTGTTCTGAAGAATAATCTTCAGAAGCTTTCCTGCTAACTGCACTTGATTGACAAATCACAAAACCAAATGTATGTTGTCGCAGTATTATATGGATAGAAAACATTAAAATAAACTCGCTTGAATGTAATTTTCAATTCCAAGGGGAACTGGGCGATTTTTTTTCAGCAACGATCACTTCTTTCCAGGTTTCTTCTCGATAACCAGCAAACGAAAAGAGTTGCGCGCGTGTATGTGAGTGTCTGTGTGTGGCGGCTGCTTCGATGTCTTCCCGGGGAACCGTTTTTCGATGCCGATACTCTCTTGGTCACCTTCTCTTCTCCTTCTGATCGATTGGCTTTTCTGCGCTCCCTCACAGTTAAAACAACCTGATTGCATTTCAGTTCAGGTCAGGCCAGGTAATAAATCCCTCGATCCCTCGCCGTCCAGCTCGTCCAGCATGTTCAGCTCGTTCAGTAACGATGTTGTCTTGTCGATGTCCTCACGAAAAATGAATGGGTTTCACCACCAGAATATCGCTTAAGTATGGTTTTCGTGCGTGATTGAATCGAGAGAAGGTGTGATTTACGATGGCAATTTGGAAGGCAAACTAGAGGGGAATGAACTCTCTGAGTTTGAAACTTTCGGCGACTGAGCAATAATCGATTGAAAATTATATAATTTTGGCGAAACATTTTCCGTTGCACGCGCATACAATATTGGATACGAAAATATCCTACTGATAGGGAAGAATAATGTTCAGAAGCTTTCCCGCTAATTACACTTGATTGAAAAATTACAAAATCAAATGTATTTGGTCGCTGTGTTATATGGTTAGAAAACATTAAAATAAACTCTTTCGCATGAATGTATTTTTCAATTCCCAGAGAACTGGCAGATTATTTTTCAGCAACGATTGGATCTTTCCGGAATTTTCTCGATGCTGAATGGCATCCAAACGAAAATAATCCTTTCAGTTTGGCCTGCAAAAAACTTTTCTGAACTCTAATCCATTAAATTTGGAGCCCTGAAAAGGGCCGTTGATTATATGCTAAGCTAATATAGCACGCTCTCCTTGGATTCGACGGGCCAGCTGAATGTCCTTGGGCATGATGTGACGCGTTTTGCGTGGATAGCACACAAATTGGTATCTTCGAATAGGCCTCCTGCAGCGTCATAAACGCGGAACTTTGGAAGTGCAAGTCGGTTTTGAAGTCCTGGGCAATTCCACGAACCAAATGCTGCAAAGGTAGCTTGCGGATCAGCAATTCGGTCGACTTCTGATAGCGACGAATTTCACGCAAAGTTCCCGGTCCTCATGGTGTGAGAGTAGAGTAAGAAATGAACGAAAGCAAAGGAAGCGTCATTTTATAAACCATAAAAGTGTAGAATGTAAACCCCACGCTTATTATATTCGTAGCTTACCCTGAGAGAGAAACGAATAACATCGTAAGTAAGTAATTCTATACTTTTATGGTTCATAATATGACGCTTCCTTTGCTTTCGTTCATTTCTTACTCTACTCTCGCACCGTGAGGACTCGTTTCATCGGGACTAAGCAGACAGCTCGTTAGTCTTTCGGTGGTAAGGCACCACGAAAGCAGCTCGGATAAACGCACCAGCCGCAGGAAGTGTGAAGAAGCCACATCGCTATCGACCGGGAACTTTGCGTGAAATTCGTCGCTATCAGAAGTCGACCGAATTGCTGATCCGCAAGCTACCTTTGCAGCATTTGGTTCGTGGAATTGCCCAGGACTTCAAAACCGACTTGCACTTCCAAAGTTCCGCATTTATGACGCTGCAGGAGGCCTATTCAAAGATACCAATTTGTTTGCTATCCACGCAAAGCGCGTCACATTATGCCCAAGGACATCCAGCTGGCCCATCGTATCCGAAGAGAACGTGCTATTAGCTTAGCATATAATCAACGGCCCTTTTCAGGGCTCCAAATTTGATGGATTAGAGTTCAGAAAAGTTTTTTGTAGGCCGAACTGAAAGGAGCATTTAGCGAAAATCGTGGTGTCGATGATAATGCGATACCGATAGGTGCCATGGATATGGATTTGATAGTGAAGAATATGAAATACATGACATGATGTGGTGAATATTTCCCCATATCGAAGACATCACTTTGATGAAACTGCATTATAAAATTATTTGTGTACGAATGCCGCAGTCGATAGTCGACTCTAATTTGCGCTGGGTAATTTCCTCGGAGGACTCAATTCCTCCTTTGAGCATTGATAATCTCTTTCTGGCAAGACGAAGTGGTATGAATCACATTATTCGAAAGATAAAATGAAAATGTTTTCTGCCAATTTCCTTCAACCTCCAAACATATCTTCCTCCCGTTTGTCGTTTTTGCGTTCGCTAATCCTTTCTCACAACACCCATTTCTCGTTTGAGAAATTGTTGAGTAAACATCGTTTGCCAGTGCGCGTAGAGCGGGAATTCCTAAAGATTCATTGTACCTCTAATAAATTGCCGAAAGACGTGGTCTTGCGTTGATCGCACTTGATTGAAAAATCCAAAACGAAAGTATTTGGTCGCAGCATTATATGAGTAGGGAGCAAATAATCGCTCGAAAATTACATGATTTTCGCGATGTGAAACATTTACCGTTTTTCATGTTATGCATCCAATATTGGATACGAAAATATTCTACTGATGGGGAAAAATAATATTCAGAAGCTTTCCTGTTAATTGCGGTTGATTGAAAAATAACAAAACCAAATGTATTTGGTCACAGTGTTATATGGATAGAAAACATTAAAATAAACTCTTTCGCATGAATGTATTTTTCAATTCCCAGGGGAACTGGTAGATTATTTTCCAGCAACGATGATAGCAACGAGGGTTCCGCGCGTGTATGTGTGTGTGGCGGCTGCTCCGATGTTTCAAGCGGAACCGTGGCATCACTCTCCTCCTGATGGATTCCCTTCTGGCTTAAGGTGCACAAACAGGCTCTTGGTGACACCGTTCATCAGCGCTTTCAAGATAAACGAAGTTAGCATCGCCACAACAGCGGCAACACGCTCCAATCGCTGTTCATGCTCAGTTATAACTGAGGTGGTTTACGAGCGGCGCTCGCTTATATACCGATTGGTGATTTCAATAGCCTGTTTTGAAATCAATTTTAAGGCTATTGAAACAAGTTTTTGGATGGAAAAGTAACAAGTATATAACGCGTAGACATTTTATCTTTCGAATGAAGTGTTTATCATACCATTTCGTTCAGTTGTTTAAGAGCTATTAACGCTCAAAATCTCGGTCTCCGGCGTAACGCTTTCGTTTTCGAAACTTTGATTTTACACCCCGGTATAGAAATGAAAGACGTAGTCCTACGTCAAAATAATTGAACATTGAGATAGTTTCATTGATATTCATTTATGTTTTACTATTCCAGTTCAATGCCAAACGACGAAAAACAAATGAGAAACTCATATGAGCCGACGGATTGAAATCCAGTGTCTGAACTGTCAGCCCGACCAGCTTAGTTTGTTTTGATCAAGGTGTGTATATATAAATAAGGTGTGTATATATAAATAAGGTGTGTATATATAAATATCATGTGATGTCGGAAAAGATATTAAAAAAGCTTTTGTTCGGATATATATAACTGCACTGGAAGAGTGGGATGGCGTTTTTGAGCTACAACATGTAAGTTTATTGAGAAACCGTTTCATTACGTTTCATTACAATTTTTAATTCGTATGCATATTCAACAGTAACCAATGCATTCACCATCAAGAGCAGATACTAAAACCTATCCTGCAGAAATTGAGCCTCGCGGACGGAGGTTTGATTAAATACCACATACGGTTACACACAGGTGAGAACATGATGTTTTCATTTTGTAAACATTGACAGATAATCTATTCTAGGAAAAAAATCATTAAAATTTGAAAAACGTTGAAATTCAAAATACGTAGTCTAATTGCAAGTTGTAACTCATTCGAGTTGATTAAAACGAGGTCTATTCAATAATTCATTCAGATTTCATCCACATTTTCCGAAGACGTTTAACGCTCTACAACCTAACCCCGCCTTTAAACGGACTTCACGGATTTTTTTTTCAAATTATTCAGACATTATTTTCAATGTTCACCCAGACTAGAAGTTTTCAGAATACTTTCATCTATCACACATACCATTTTTTGCATGAAAAAGCAACAGTATGCGTTGTTTGTTACCGCTACCAGATTGAATGATAATAATATAGTTCCACTCTTGGTTTCAGAAATGATATTTACGTAGATATTTTATCTTTCTTCTTTTTCTCTTTTATAGTGACTTTCAACACATTTCGGCTGGTTCGTCACTTTTTACTTTCATTTTTGGATGAATGTCGGGAGTGAGAATTGAACTCGTGAAACCACAATACTCGTCATACTCTATGTCCCTTTATGGTCATGCAAGGTGTCGTCAGTGCACTCTGTAGTCATTATTTGTTGGTTTTTAATGCTTCTTGCGCATTGACAATTAGCTAAAACTTTGTGATGGCCAATTTTTACTTTACACAGAAACAGGTAAGCGATCTACTCATATGTTTTATATAGGATAAGCTGTTTCATAGGATTTCTTCATTGTTACTACAGCTCCTGTTGTTATTGTTGCACATGCTTTTGCTAGGTGTACCACTCAGTATGGTGTTATTACCGCTGCCTCCAACAATGAATTCTCGAAAGTATAAAATATAGTATTATCCTGGTTCAAAGGTCCGACTGGTAATGCTAAAAGTTAAATGTATTCTTAATATCATTTTATAATTTGAGTTTCCTGCCACACTATTTTCCAAAAATTATCTGCGCTGTTTAGCCCTCAGTTCCTCATAACTCTGTTCAATAAAATGATTGAAAGCATCGGTATTCTTCTGCTCCGCCTTTATCTTCAAAAATTGTTTCACGGCTAAACTAGTATTGCATAAGCAATGTATGTTTTCAACTGCAACCATCAAATTCAATTCAGTAATTGCAAGATTTTACAGATTTTCAAATGGACCTCTCCCAAACAAAAAAAAAACGAGAAAAACAACAAACAGTTTTAAAATTGATCAATCGATACTCTTTTCTCAGTGCCAAAATATTAAAAAAAACATAACAAAAAGGAATAAGTTTCATATATCTTTTGGTTTCATTGATATTTTTCCTCGAGCATATGGTTTCATCATCAGACGTTTTGTTATTATGGATTTATTGGGGGCAATGTTTGTTCACCTAATCAACGATTTATCAAGGAAAGTTTTAAATCTATATATACGTATTTCCAATAAAGTAGTTGTTTTGAATTACTCATTTTCGTTCAATATGTGAAGACCCTTTTCGTGTCGTGTTCATATATTCAAAACAATCATCTAGCATCCCTGGATATGAGTTCAATGTTTACATTTGGTTGTGTTGTTTGGGAGAGGCCCATTCGAAAATCTGTAAAATCTTGCAATTCTTCTTCTTCAATGGCACTAACGTTCCTAGAGGAACTTCGCCGTCTCAACGTAGTATTACTTAGTTGAGTTTTTATTAGTACTTAGTTGAGATTTCTATGCCAAATAACACACCTTGAATGCATTCTGAGTGGCAAGCTCTAGAATACGCGTGATCACAGTGCAAGTCGGAGGAAATTTCTTTGACGAAAAATTCCCCCGACCAGAACGGGAATCGAACCCGAACACCCGGCATGTTAGTTATGACGCTAACCACTCGGCCAAGGGAGCACAAAATCTTGCAATTACTGAATTGAATTTGATGATTGCAGTTGAAAACATACATTGCTTATGCAATACTAGTTTAGCCGTGAAACCATTTTTGAAGATAAAGGCGGAGCAGAGGAATACCGATGCTTCCAATCAACAAGATGAACAAACACATTAAACAAACTAGGCGATTCGACTGATTCATTGACGAGCGCGGCCAAACGGTCGTCGAACCAGATGAGCTACTCGTCTGCTTTTGGTCGAGCTCGGCTTCTGGAATATGAAAACAAACGAGACGAGCGCTCGTCTGCTCGTCTCGTTTTCTGGAATAGGGCCCATAGTTAAATAATAAATTCGGCAACCGATATGACTGATCCTACTGCATTAGGTTATATCATATCGAATGTATTAGGTTATATCATATCGAATCATATGTATGAGTTTTAACCGCTGTTGAATTAAATTTCAGATAGCCTCGCGAAATAGCTGGTGGTTGATAATCCAGACAACCAGAGTTCGAACCCACATCGGAGCAGTTTTCACCAAACATCAATCTGTGTCATTTTAAACATTTATATTCCACTCCCAACACAAGTAAATTAAATAATTATTATTTCTACAAATATAAATACTCATATATAAAAATGGCGATTCGTTAGGCTATAATAAACATTTTACGAAAATATTTTGCGCCATTTGTTTTTTTCTATATCTGTAATAAATCGTGAGTATGGCAAAAGTCGTATTAAGTGCGTTGACAATTCATGAATATATTCATATTAGATCGCAATTCAATTTCAACATAATCGCTATTATAGCCAATCAAAGTTGCATATTCATCCAAACTAATTCGGTAAGCATTTGCCATGTATGTATATGGCTTCCACTTTTGCATGCATATGCCAGTTAGGCGCATTATATGCCAACCAAAATTTAGGGCATATGATGTTATATATACGCTTGTTATGCGATTTAATGTTTGCTGGGATACTTTGGTTGTACATTGTACCGTATGTCAAACTGACAATAAGAAAATTTTCAAATTGTCACCACATATTTCAATGAAAAAGGATTTTATTTAGCGTCTAAATTATCAAATACAACAAACAAGTTTCCAATCTGAGTTATTAACTTAAGAGGTAATCAATGAAAAGAACGTTTACCAAGTGCTTTAATTCAGTTTGTTCATGCTACCCACCACCAACCGTCTACGGCGCTGCGCCAGTTCAACTGTAGCCATATACAGCAGTAAGACAGGTTGGTACAGGTACAGCGATTGTACCGAGTTGCTTGCATGGTTCTAGCGCTGTACATGGTGACAGACATACAATTTTCGAAGTACAACGCTACTACAGTTGTATGTCTGTCATAAGTATAACCTAAAAACTCAAAAACAAATCACGTATATTTTATTCCGGACTTTCCAAGTTCGTAGTTCTAGTAGTTCTCACATGCAGGAACCATGCATTTTTCAACTTGTTTTTGATTGTGCTCTCGAATTTCCAAGTATTGCCAATATTTATATTCAACAACAATATTTAGATTCAACTATTGTCAATATTTATACAGTTTTCACTACTGAAAGAGGTAAGAAAATAACATGTTATATTTCAAATTAAATATTAAATTTCTTCCAAACTCATCGCAATCAAATAATATTTTATTATTATAACATTATAATTTATGGAAAGAACTGAAAACCTTCCATAAAAAAAATTAAAACCATCATCACTTTCACCGCAGCGCCGCTTAGGTGTAGATTTGTACCTTAGACAGCCAATTGTAAGTACATGAGCCGCCGCTTGTGTCGTCAATTCTGACCAATCAGATAGAGGCATTTCCGTTAGGATAGAGGTTGACATTTTTCAATTGTTCGATAGTTAGTTCCATGACATATACTATTTTGTTCAATCATAAAAATTATGGAGTTATGGAGGGCCGAAATCGATCGATTTTCAATTTGTACCCCCAATATGTTCCCGAAAGACGTAATCCTACTTCAAAAACGAAACATCATCATTTCACTCGCTGCGCCATCTGGTTGTAAGCTTAACGTAAATTCCAGCCGTATGGCACTCGCCATGTTTTTGAATCCACTGACATCTCACACGTCAGAAGTATTTGTTTTCTTCAAAACAGCGATCCGCGTTGACGGCAGTGAGCTTCGTTTAGCAGTTTAGGGGAGCGTCAAAGAACAGCTGATTTTCAGTCGGAGTGAACGTTTTCAAAATTAAAATTATGAATGAAAATTAGCTTTCCCATATCAAATTAGTATTCTGTTTAAATTAAAAACATTTTTGTTTGCAGGTGGGGAAAAAGTCTCATACGAAAATTGTTTATGAAGACAACTTTATATTATAAAGAAAAAAATTAGCAACAATGTTGGAATTGTATGACCATATGGTTGAATGAAAGTCAGAAATTCGTAATTAAATAACATAATGTGAAAATTTTCATTCAAATTTTAAAATTTGAAAACCGGCTTCGTGTCTTCTAATCTGGTAGAGATTACACTAACGATTTTGGGACCCAAATTATGACTCTAACTTGAAGTCGCCACTAGACGTCGACGTTATCGCGAATTACCAATTTACCACCATCTGACATATCGTGATGTCGATGATGAACTTTTACAGCAGAGGCACAGCAGTGGAACTCCATACCAAGACGGGTCTATGGTACTAGGTGAGGCCGTTTCGTCACTAAGTTGGTTAGGGGAGCGGTATATGAAAACAGTACGGAAGAAAGCAGAAGGGGACTTATTTCCTTGAAGCGTGAAAGAGACAGACTGATCACGAGCGAGCTCCGGCACAAGCGTATTGTGTTTTGTTTACAAACAAAACACAGTAGATTTCCAAGATGGCTGAAGAGTGGTTTTAGCAAGTTGGCCCACCTTAGGACATACTTCTACGCGCCTTGCTCCATACAATTCACTGACTAAAAAGTGTCCACATTTTCATCGCTTGTTTACGTGAAGAATATAATTTTTTCAGGCACACTTGATTTGAGAGTGTATGGATTTCTAGCTGTCTTGACGCAAGGTCTTTAATGAAAAATGAGAAGATGGGAAGGTTTATATAAACATGTTTATAATTACATAAGTTTATTCAAATATTAATATTGCCCTTATTTAACTATTCAGTGCAATTTTATCAAAATTTGAAAGAGAAATTAAAAAAGGAATTTTTTTTTTCAATATTTTTATGAGATTAATCTATTAAAAATCCATGATTACCTTTGCTTTATTATTTACCCCCCATTATTTGTTAATTTTTCCTGCTTTTCGTTCTTTGACCTATCATTTTGAGAGGTTTGAAATTACGACAAGATAGAAATTTGGTGTGAAAGAGCGAATTGTAGAAAATTAAGTCGCAAATTCTCTAAACTTTATAATTAAAGTTTTTATGTAGTATTTAATTTTTGAGTTTGTTTGAATGACAGATTGAAGTTGATTCATAGAAGAATAAGATTTCATTTGATATTACGATTTTTGAAATCGACTCAATGGTTGTAAAATTATGACGTTTTGGAAGAAATCTTACTTATTTAATCAGCAAAAGGCCCACGTGGCATGTGCTGTACACAAAAATCGTCTCCATTCACATGAATTTTATTTTTTTTTTCCAATTGTTAACTTTCATTCTCATATCAAGGATCAACATATCATATCTTTCCATTAATCCGCAAACATGCCTAGTAGTAACTTAAAAAAAACAAACTCATAAACGACAAAACGAGTCTTCGTATATTTTTTATATATTTTTCACAGTTTTATAGCGCTTTTTTAGTTGGAGTGCCTTTTAATTGGCAGTTCGCCAGTTGGAGCACGCGCCAATCAAGAAGCAATCATCCGTCATAATTGTATGTCAGTTTTACTCAGTTTTTCAATGCCATTTTTATTGAAGAGTCTTTGAACGTTAAAATCAAAAAATTAAGGCACAGTATAAAAGTATTTAGTTTTGCAGTTTGTTTGACAAATGTATTCGTTTGAAAATATTTATTAATATATATACATATATAAAGTGGATTATATCACATCCACTATTCAAGGAAGTTAATGATATTTTCTACCATCAATCCAAATGCAGTAATCTTAATTATTATTATGGCCGCACTAAAAGACATGAAAAACAACAAGAAAAACGCGAACTTTGAAATTTGTGAACTATTGCAGTATTACTGCAGTATTATTGCAGCCATTCCATGCCAAACTGATATAGTGGTTTTCAAATTTTCGTGAAAATTGGTAGCTTGTTTTCTTTATGGTAAAATATTGAACCTGTATTATTTTTTTGTTGGGTCCCAGCAAACATTAAGTCGTATGAATAGCTATAATTGGAGGCGATATACATACAACCAAGACACATTTGTATGATATATGATGCATATAACTAGCATATACACGCAAAAGTGGAGGCTATATACGTATATGCCATATTGTGTACGCATATAAAGCCGTATATAACGATATGCGATGCTTTTTGGACTGATATGCGATTTGATCCGACAATATTACCACTCCATCCATCGATGACATGAAAAATCGTGTTTTTGCATTTTATTCGAGTTTAGATATACATGATCGATATTTTGATTGATATTTTATGCGATTGTGATTTGATACGAATTTATGTAACTTATCATATGCAAAGTTATACGATTTAATGTTTGCTGGGGTAATTCGATTTTTTTCACTTTTTCCCAAAAATGACTTTTATCAAAAACTCATAACTTTTGAACCACTAAGCCGATTCAGATTATCGATACATCAAATTGAAGTTAATGAGCTAGTCTTTTTTGGAAAAAATGTCAAACTTGCAAGAAATTTGAATTTTTTTCTTGTAATTCTTGATTGTATCCGTTTTTATAGTTTACATGGTTTCGGGACCAACGGCGCTATATTTTTCTATATTTTTTCTTGAAAACTGAGGATTTTTAACTCAAAATTAGATATGTTCTTTTTTTTTGAGTTATAATTTTTTAAAGTTAACCGATAGTTCGGAATATTAATTTCTTCCCCTTTTTCCTATTCTCAAAAATTCATAACATTTGAACTGCTAGAGCGATTCAGATGATAGATATATCAAATTAAAGCCTAGAATTTTTTGGAAAAATATTGCACTTGCGAAAAAAATTAATTTTGTTTTCGTGATTAATAATTGTATCTATTTTTTTTATAAATAAAAAAAAATTTTTTTGCAAGTGTGAAATTATTGACTTGAATTAACTATGTCGATTATCTGAATCGGTTCAGTAGATCAAAAGTTATGAATTTTTGAAAAACGTAATTTTTGGAAAAAAAGGAGAAACATGATTTTTTGAACCATCGGTTAAATTTGAAAAATCATAATTTAAAAACGAAGAAGGACACATTTTTGGATATGTTATCTAAATAATCCTCAGCTTTCGAGAAAAAATATAAAAAAATGTAGCGCCCTTGAATGAAAACTATAAAGAACAATTACGAACAATAATTGGCATGGAATATATATAGTATATAGTTTGGTGTTAATTTCCCCGGCAGCTTAAAAGCTGTTTACTAAAAACTAATTGACGTTAACGTTTCATTACCTTGTAAATTCTAGATACAATACCAACAGAGGGTATTTAAAAAAATTGCTTTTTACGGGGTGTGTTCGAAACTGAAAAAAAAAGAAATTTATTCAGAAATCATATTTTTAAGTTGTTTTTTAAGCGTACATACATTATTTAGTCGTATAATTATTGTATCATTCAATTTATTCCGATGAGAATGCTTTAAAATATTTCAACTGATGCTCTTACCACATTTAATTTTTTTTTCAATGTTCAGTTTCTATGGCGAAGCTTCATTCGTAAATTACACATTTGTCATCATTGGTGGAATACGACCATAAATGTTGTTATGAATAGAACAGCAAGTTATGATTACAATACATATGGGTTTATTTTGATAATGCATTATACATAAGCCGATAAAAATGCATTATTATATTTGTCCACAGCGTTTCAGCGTGTATATGTATATTTTATTCAATTTTCAGTTCATAATTTCTATCCCATTCGCCGTGTTTATCATGATGATGCTAACATTATATACGAACCTCCCACCTTATATATGATGTCTCCCACCCTCTTAGAGACATCTTAACAATATGTTCAATTTTTAGGGCGTAAACCGTCTGTCAATTTTTTAATTGTTTACATTTTCTTGCCACAAATCGTTGCCACTTTTTTCTCTCAAGTTCCACTTCTCTTCTCTGGCAGAGGGATAGTGAGATAGGCGGTGACGGTAGGTAGAGTGAGATAGCGATAATCGTGTCATACACCTGGTAAATTCCAAAGTACGTAGAATAGAAGGTAGTCTCCTCCCTGCTTTGTTCAAGTAGTGGTAGGCAAAGAAAAAAAGCAAAAAATTGTAATAAACCATCGATTGAATTCATATAAATTCGAACATTTTTGAATTTTTTTAAATTGTAACAAAAGAACTGTCTCAAAATATGTTTCCAGGGGATGAAACAACAGTTAATCATTTTAAAATTAAAAACAGAGAAATTATCGCATCTGTATTATAAAAATAACGCGAAAAACGATGAACAAATGTGTGGAGAGGTTATATCGAAGCAGTGTCGTTCCCGCAATTTGATAATATGATGAAAGATGAACACTGCTGATTTTTTTGTCTTTCATTGAAGCATCCATCATGAATCATCGCGACGCTTTCATTGGTCTCAGTTTGGAGTGTTCAGCCGTAGTGGGGCCACTTAAGGGACCAAATTTGCGTTTCTGGAAAACGAGAAAAACATTTTCTCCATCCCGGATCATCTTCCAAAGTGATTGCAAATAAATATTTTGCACTTTCGCAAGAAGTGAATGTATAAATTTGGAATTTCGTGTGAAACCATTGAAACGGAACGTTTTGGAAGATCTAAGAAGCAAATGCATGGAACAGCTGAAAACATCTCCGATTAGTTTATCTCATCACAATTTATATAAAAAACACACTTACCTCCAGTACGAAGACGTCTTCTTTGCTGATTATAGGTTAATACAGTATCCCCAAAAGAATCCGGCGAAAAATGAAGCGAATAAACAAATATGTTTCGCGTATCGAACGAGCTTTTGTATTCGAAAAAGTTTAACCATTTCCGTCTCAACAATTTGTTGGTCGGAAAATGGTGGAAAGTTATCCGATTTTCTTCAAAATTTTTCAGCTCCGGCATCGCGGGACGTTGCACTTCGACATATTGCTGGAGTAAACAAACACTGTTCAGTATGGAATCGATAAAAAATCACATCAAACCTTACCTACAGTGAAAATGCGGTACACTATCGTGATTATCGTCGGCTCGACCAACGATTTGGTCACTTTTTACGATTTTTTGAACTTTTCAAAACAAGAAATATTGCAAAAACTTCCAAACATCGAACAAATTGAGGATTGTTTATTACTATCTTCTTTGTGTGCGCGCTCCGTGTGTATACACAGGTAATATCACTTACCTTCTATTCTACGTACTTTGGGTAAATTCGTCATCGTCTGTCATCGCGAATCGATTTTGATTTGTGAAAAAACACTTATCTGGCCACCTTGGTTATCTTGTTGACATGTTTACAATTCAAATGTAGTATTATTAATTTCGTACATTGTACTACTTTTTTCAACTCAAAAAATGAATTCTGTACGCAACATTTTATGTCGTCGTTTTACAGCAAAAACTTCGGTAGAGGTAATTCTGTAGATTTGAGTAGTTTTGTAAAATCCTTAACTACATTTGAATCCTTCTAGCAAAAGTGGTTTTCTTCGACGCCCGTTCAACTAAGTGACACTCATATTCCAAAGAATGTTATTGCTGACCTTTCGACAGCACAGCATCAACATGAAAATGGAATGATCTATGATAAGAAACCATTCAAGATTGAACTTGTCGAAGGTATGAGTTTTACAAAATATTTTTGTATATAAAACTAATTTTTGATTGTTAAAGGTAAACGATATTCATGGTGTTTGTGTGGGAAATCAAAATCTCAACCACTCTGTGACGGTACTCACAAATTGGAACAGTATAAGATTACCTTAAGGTATAACAATATGCATTGAGGGGTCATACTTAATGTATATCCATTTTTTTATTTTTGATTATTCAGGCCAGTCAGGTTTCAAGTAGAAAAGACTGGAACATACTGGTTATGTAATTGCAAACAAACTAAAAACCGGCCCTTCTGCGATGGGACCCATAAAGCCGAGCACATTCAAAAAATAACAGGGAAGTGAGAAACCGTGTTATTGAGCTTTGTAAATTAGGTTCTAAAGAGAAAATATTACAATAAAATGTATACTGAAACTGTTAATATAGCATTACTGTTCTGTTTATCCATACCTCTTAACTAGCAATCTTGATCGGAGTATAATTCACCCTTCATCCAAAAATATAACACAACAGCCTTTCATTATGAAAACTACTACAAGAAGTCAACAACTTACGCTGCTTCGAGCTAGCTGACCACCAAATGTAAGGGTTTTGTATAAGATTGATTCAAAATGTCTTTAAATAATAGTCGATCTCATTAACATTTTTTGATTGCGTTTCTGACTATTATTTTCATTTGCCACTTCGTTGAAACAGCCCTATCATGTCGTTGTTGAAAAAGCAGTCATGAGAATAAAAATTGATCAGGTATCAAGAGTTTTGTTATGCTCAGCAGATGATAAAGACGGTTTTGAAGGGATGACTGTCAGAAGAGTCATCACAATAACCGAAAATACAATTGTAAAACAGAGCCCAGAATGGATGTCATCATTGCATAATAAGACAAGGGAGGTGTGATAGTATTTTCTAGTATTAAAAGTATAAATTTTAAAATTAGCGAAAATCATGTCATACGGGAAAAAGGCTTTTTTTCTATCAAAATCAAAGTTTGTTAATTTGTTGCCTTTTTGCTATTATTCTGTAATGTCTCTATGGTGGTTTACAAGCTGATTGTTGGTCATGAGAGAGGTGCAACAGAAAGAGTCCACACTATCTAGTAGAGTGGACAGTTGTAGCCTAGATATTGTATTCACTTCATTTTACATATTGATGTTCATAATGCATGTTTGTTTTGTATTGCGAGAGTAACGCAACATGTTTTTTTTCTTCGCGTATTAATTAACAGAGTATTTGAGCTAACACGCTTACAAGTTTGATACACTTCAAACTGATCTTTAAGTTCCTCCGATGCAGCTTAGTGCAGTTGAGCATCAGAAAACTTGCACTTTTTCCACTATCTTCCATAAGCTGCAGCCGATGCGTACAAGCTAATAAAAGTATGAAAAACACACACCGGGATAATCATTTCATAAGTTAACGGACATAGTGCGGCAAATTCTTTGGGAATTATTTAAACAGTGTTGTTAGAAATAATAAGGCATTGCAATAACTGTACTTCGTTTGTGTATTCTATTTCGTTTGCCGTCTGCAACAAGGAGACTGAAAGAATACAAAACACAGATTGGTATTGAAACGGAAGAAATACGACGAAACATTAAATACAATATACGAGAAAATGCGTTACACTAGAAAGTAATCATATTTGCACCTCGCAAAATACTTTTAATTCGAACCGTTGCTAGTTCCAAATTTTTTCAACGAAATCTTCCGTACAATTTGTTTTATGTTCACAAACTCTGCGCTAATATACATAATTAGCGCATATAAATATATATATATATATATATATATATATATATATATATATATATATATATATATATATATATATATATATATATATATATATATTACATGCATTACATGCATTAGCTTTCCGCATCATTTGAATATTCCCATTTTTAAATTTTTATTTGAAACAGAAATATCAACATGGTTTTCGATTTTTTTTCTCGTTTAAATATTTTCATTTGGATTTCTTATTTACGTGTTCCAACTGCTTGCAGAATTTGCTTCGATTAGTCACATCAATAATAGTAATGTATAATAATGAATTATTTTAAATACAAAGAACAAAAACCTCATCACTACCGCAATCTTTTTTCTCTCGTAGGTTTAAATTACAGCTTCTCCTATTTACTGATAATTTGTTCGATCAACTCTCACACATTGAATAGAAATCGTAACACGTTGCGTTCAAATAACACCCTCTTCATCCCTCCCAATGTGTTCAATCGAACAGCAGTTGAGAATGCACCATAAAGGTGAATATCAACACGTCCCCTCTTATGATTCATTTTTGCGATCCATGTGCGAGAAAGTTTGTCCATTGATGATTTTTGTAGTGCGCAAGTGACGATTCGCGGATTAGTATTCCTCTTCCTCTGGTGGCATATCATCGGGTGGAGCAAATCCATCCTAAAAAAGAAATAATTTTCACTTAAATTACTGCAGCTTTCGGTTCTACGAGTGAATATAGCTCGAAAAGTTCCATACAGAAGATACAAACACTACTCTTAATAGTAAGAAAGAAATCACCGTCACCATACGAAACATTTTCTGACCTTGCCTTGCTGTGCATGATCTCAAGATTACACTTCATTGAGCGACTTTAGCTTAGAAAATCCTGCAGTGATCATAATATTGTATGAATAAGGTGAGTATAGCAATATATTTAACACATCAATAAATTTACGAAATTTAAACCTAATCGCAGTTGAAATTGAAACTGGAACATGTAAAAATGGTGTCATCAAATCCATTAGAAACGAATGAAGCCCCTGTAGTAGAAATAAATTCAATACAAAAATAAAAATAAGGAGAATAACCGCTTCAATGCTACGAAATAAAATCACTTTTTGTTGATTTTCTTTATTGTAGAATACGACTAATTTCACACTTCTAATGAAAGACGAATAAATATTGTGAGCTTCGTGCTATACATTTGGTCAAATATATGCCGGGTCTTTTGAAGAAAATTTATCATCCAAATTTAAATTATCGCTTTCAAAATAGATCTCTTCTGAAGTAATATACATTTTCCAACGAACAATCCAGTCATCGAAACACTTTTCATAGCAGTATTGGCGGTAATTTGAGTTTCGGAAATAGGAAAAAGTCACACCCATGTCTCGTCATCATCAATTATGCGTTGCATTGACGTGGGGTGAGAATTAGATCGTTCAAGCATGTCTTCGCCCCTTGATAATTTTTTGAAAAAAATTGAGCTCTTTTGGCACTAGTCGTGCTGCGACTTTTCACATGGCCAAAACATCAACCGAAATATAACGGTCGCGTGAGAAATATATAATTAACGAGCTAGCTCTCTCAAACTTTAATGACGATTTCCGACCACCGTTCCTTTTATTTTGTCGATGTTTTATCAGTTGAAGAGATGGATGGTCGTCCTTGACGCAGCAAATCGTTTATCTCTTCATGGCCATCTTTGAATGCCTTATACCATTCATATAGCGAATTCGTTTTTAAAACTGAGTCAGTGCCAAACTGACTCTGTAATAAAAAAACGTTTTCAGTTTCACGAATGCGGTGGTTTGTTGGTGTGCGTTATATAGTCTGATTTGTTTATATTTACGACGGCAAATGTACAGTGTCGACGTCTGGTGGTGATATTAGTGCTTGGGAGGTAAATTGTTCTCCATCAGATCAGAAGGGCCAAGTGCAGTGTAAACATATAAAAGTTTGAATGAAAATTTTTACTTAATATTGTTTGATTACCTAACACATGTAGTTCTGACACTCACTTAACCATTTGTCGATGCATTTCCTGTTTGTTCCACAAATAATTACTATTATAATATAAAACCATCATTAGACACAGTTTTCGTTCAATATTCTACGATATCGGAAAAAAACTTTTATTTAATCACATAAAATAAATATTCGATACGTTAAAGTAAATTTTCATTCATAATTTTGATTTTGAAATTTATTCCACCTGAATATCCATCATTATTTTCACCTCCCAATGAAAGCACACGTAGCTTAATGCCGTCTACTCTACTCTTCAAAATCAGAATCCGAATTGAATTACGATTCCAATAATACAAAAGCAAAAGCAGCAGGTTTTCCATTTTCAAAGTCTTTATTTTTAGATTTTCCAAAACAATATTCGGAACTTGACAGTTCAGTATAGTTGTATTGGTGAACCCGAGTGCCAACCCGTGAAACATCTCAGTGCGAAACTAACAGCTTTCGGGGCGAACTAGTGCGACACTGAGTGCGAAACTGAGTGAATAAAAAAACGTTTTGACAGCAGTTAGTGCGGCACTGGGGTTGAAACTGAACAAAAACGAATTCGCTAATACACTCGTTTTTTCGACATAGAGGAGTCACCAAATGTATTCTTCAACATTTTCAACGTTTCGGCACAACACATTTTTTTTTGTAACATAAAATTTCACATAATATCTTTGACTAATAGAGTTATCCTTATTAAAAATCGCCGTGAACAAACTAAATGACAGATCACGTTCAAAATTGTCATTAAGACACTGACAGTAGTACCAATTTAAAAAAAAATATAGAAAAATGTTCAGCGAGAATATTTAAGTGTTTGCAAATTCCCGGTATATATTTGACAGAAGGTCAAAAATGTGAAAACAACTGACGGGCGAAAAACGAATTTAAATTTGTTTTGACTTCCAGTTTGCTGATATTGGTTCAGAATGAAAAGCAAAGATTCAAAATGACATAAGTACTGGGCGAAAGGACGACTTTAACAGCGGGATTCGTATACCGTATTCCGATGTCATTTTGGAAACAAAAGTGGTGGCTTCCGGTTCGTTGAAAACGGCCCTAAACGACCGTAAATGGAGTCAGACAAAGAAAGTGTTAGAGCGAAATGTCGATATAAAAGAGCACATCTTCTTATTTCAATGTAGTATTACTTGCGTCATTTTTTATTAGTACTTAGTTGGGATTACTATGCCAAATAACACGCCTTGAATGCATTCTGAGTGGCAAGAACGGGAATCGAACCCGAACCCCCGACATGTTAGGTGTGACATTAACCACTCGGCCATGAGAGAGTACAAGCCCAAACAAAAACAGTAATAGAACCAGAATCGAAAATGCAATAAAAGAGGGTCGTTTTAGATCGTCGTTTTTTCTGGATCGGTTCTGGACGACCTTGACACAGGCAACAGATAATTTTAATAATTCATATAGCTTGTTTTGATGAGCAGACCATAAGCAATCGAAATTACTTAGTATTGGTGTAACACAAAATGGCGTTAAAATGATAGGTTACCATACAACCAAATTGTACAACCTTTCATTTGACGCTAATAAAAAATCGATAGATAGCCCAATCCCGAGATCCAAGAGGACCACCGGTCGGATAAGGACTACCTTCCCCTACTTCACATAATCTTCAAACTCGGAAAACTGTTTTCTAGAATGATTTTTAAAACTGATATAATAAAAAGAACTACCATGTAGAGATCAATTGATTCCGTTTCCGTAGCCATACAAATGAAGCATAAATTTCTGCATAATGTGCGATTCACATAGAACGTTACGGGGAAGAACGTCTACGTTCCGTCAACGTCTCCACCAATTCACACATGCAGTCAATGCTTCCACCAGCCCGTCACGTCAAATGTCAAACGAATGATTTATTTAATGTTATTCATGGTGTCACCACCTACAATTTTAAATTGCAATGCCTTCTTTCGAATCAGCATGCCTAGAATCAGTTCTAAATTTTGAAAAATTCAATGAAAATCATTGAATTTAAATGCTTGAACCCCGTAGTCCGATCCTTATTCAATAATAATAATATATAGACTATTTCTCTCAACTAGTCGCGTTTGTTTTATGAACTGAACAGAACTTCAAATCTAGTGGAAGCAGAATCCGAAGCCATTAATAATATTACATAGTTTCAATAATAAACTCACGAAGAAAAAAATAGATAGATATTCCAATATTAACACGAAAAATTCTTTCGAAGCCATCATCTCTCACAGAGCTTTTTTAAATTTAATTTTAAATAACTAGTCTATCTTGGCGATACTATACTCGTACGGAACTTTGCTTGTTGTGAATCATAATAATTATATCGTCAGGTGATGCAAATTAGATATCTTTTAACCATGAGTAATGCCTTGGGAAATTTGTGTGGATTCTGGAAAGAACTGATCCCTACGTGTGCCGCTTATTTATAGAGAAGGGAAAGGGGAATGGATAAGGAGATTTGCGAAAGTGTAGCTGGCTAAACAAAACCGTCAGTACATCCTTTCGAATCTCTCAATCAGCTGCCAGTTCAGATTTTTATTGAACAATTTTCGATATTACCAACGTACTCAATATCATATCCTACATTATATAATTAAACAAAAATATCTCTAATAATATATCTATCAACGTTAAAACATCCTCCAATCTCTTTTTTTTTTATTCTGATAAATGCCATCGGCAAATGTGGAATCGTGATTAATATGCATCGATTCGCCTTGTCCGATACGTCAAAAACATGTGAGAACGTATAAGAAAACCAGGGGTGGCATAACACACTCGTTTCGAGAAAATTCGAACTCAAGTCGAAATGGTTTAAGTATTATGTGTATTTTTCAAGTTCATATTTTCGGTGTACTAGATTTAGAGCAAAATTTGTCTCGTAGAGAAATGTTAAGTTTTTGGGTTCGTAAACAAAGCTGGTCAATAGCATGTCAAAATGGTTGAAACGAACAAAAATCACTCGTTTCGAAATGCGCAATGTCACCCCAGATCATGGATTAGAGATGAGAAATTCACTTTGATGGATGGCTCAGTCGCTAATCGTTCACCTAAGTGAACCAGTTCATTTGTTCCGTTATTTCGCTTCAGCGGTTCAATACCGGTATCAAGAACAACATGGAATGATAACTTGAACCCAACAAACATATAGCTTCATAGCTACCAAATTAGGCATATTGAGGTTTTAGGGTGCAATAAATGTTTGGTGGTTAGACTCTCCACCGCTCTCTTTAAAGGGGGGCTGCCATATAAATGAAACACAAATTTCTGCATTCCTCGGGAATTAATCAAGCAAGTGAAACCAAATAAGGTGTATTGAGGCTTTAGGGTGCAATAAATGTTTCTATGGTAATTAGACTCTCCACCCCTCTCTCTAAGGGGGGGCTGCCATACAAATGAAACACAAATTTCTACATTACTCGAGAATTAATCAAGCAAATGAAACCAAATATAGCAAATTGAGGTTTTAGGGTGCAATAAATGTTTCTATGGTGATTAACCTCTCCACCCCCCCTCTCTAAGGGGGAGCTGCCATACAAATGAAACATACATTTCTGAATTGCTTGAGAATTATTCAAGCAAATGAAACTAAATTATGCATATTGAAGTTTTAGGGTGCAATAAATGTTTCTATCGTGGTTGGACTCTCCACCCCCCTCTCTAAGAGGGGGCTGCCATACAAATGAAACACAAATTTCTGCATAACTCGAAAACTAATCAAGCAAATGGAACCAAATGTGGCATGTGAAGGTTTTAAGGGGCACGAAACGTTTCTATGCTGAATACACTCCTCCCCCTCTCTAAGGGGTCTGCCATACAAACGACACACAAACTTCTGCATAACTCTAGAACTAATCAAGCATAATTTTGGATGTGAGGGTGTTTGGGTATGAGAAATGTTTCTATAATGGTATGACACCCTTCCCTCCTCTTGAATGGAGAGGGGGTTCCATAAAAATATTACACATATTTCAATCAAAAATATTCCAACCAAACATGACAATTGAAAATTTTCGGAAAACTCTGAAGGAAAAAAGGAAAATTAAATTCCCATATGCTCTACAATGACATAGTGACAAGTGCTGTTAGTTCATTTGATGTTTGCGCTAACAAAATTGATCTTTGTTCGAAACTGGAAATGGATTTTTATGTGATGAAACGCACTCCTATATCTTCTTCTATCTATATCAAAAAAAGGATCGCCGGATGTGTTGATAAGAGCAGAATTCGAGGACGGAATTGTCCGATTTAGGACTGTCTTTTTTCTATCATATTTTCTGTATAAAACATTTATTCTAAATTTTGGGCGGGACGAAGTTTGCCGGGTCAGCTAGTGCTGAATAAATTTGCTATCTAATGGCATATACAGTAATCATACGATCACTCGGTTTAACTAGACTGCTCTTTAACTGGGCTTTGGTCCAGTTAAAAAGTAGAATTACGTAAAAAATTGACGCCATATTCAATTTGATGTTTGATGTTATAAAAATAGAAATTATTTTCGCGTGACAAAAACATTGATTAAATTACAGAAACAAAACTTCTAGTGGAATCCTTTTGTTCATCCAATTCCAATATAAACACCAATCAAACATTCATTGAAGTTCCCCTTGATTTGATTTGACGATTACATGCCGGCCCAGTTAGAAAGCGAATGTCGATAACTAGACTTTCTTTTTGGTTCAGTTACCGAATGATTACTGTAATACGATTTTGCGTAATAGGGATTTCAATCCCTTAATTTTTCGTTACATTTTTGTTAGAGTGGCCCCCTATTTAGAAATCAAAAACATAGTCCTACGTCAAAAAACCTTAATGAGAAGTGC
The DNA here is from genome assembly GCF_029784135.1 of Toxorhynchites rutilus septentrionalis. NCBI lineage: Eukaryota > Metazoa > Arthropoda > Insecta > Diptera > Culicidae > Toxorhynchites > Toxorhynchites rutilus. The sequence goes on from NC_073745.1 coordinate 205,567,128, forward strand.
TACCCCACGTATTCACCAGCCATTATCACTTGTCCTAACTGATCATGATCTGGTTGAGCCGCGCTAAGAAAAGGTGGAAACGTGTCCCAGAACAACAATTCGAATAAAAACGAGACAACCTAGTGACTAACAAACAATAATATGCTTCTTTCTGACAAAAAAAACTGACAAACTGACTGACCCTCCGGTCCTGTCACACCTTGCGGACCGACAGTTAACTTTTTGTTTTGAAAGTATCGATGATAACTGGCAGCTTGAGTCTACAAACGGGCTAAACGGGAAGCCTGTTAAATATTGGCTCTGGATTCAACGTGTTAATTTCTACTGAATGTCAAACGAGATCTTATTCAAGTTCTCAGCCGGCTTCTATTGAACATTTGCACCGATTCCTATTTATGAAACATTAAATATAATAGATAAAGAAATCCACAAATGAATTTCAATGACATCCTACAATATTTGTCTATATATCGCCTTATTGCTATGAATAAAAAAAAGTGTAAGTAGATAAAATAAAAAAAAGACTTACACCTACCTCGGTCGCGTACAGAATGTTCAAAATTCTTTGGATCAGCTGATTCTGAGTATCGTTTTGTTCGTCTTCTTGGCATCTGAAAATACGCAAAAGCATTAGTATCTCACCCGCAGATCACCGAACATAATTGCTAGCGCTTACAAAATCTCGATGTCTCTCAGCTTGCTAAAGTAGAAATCACGCTCCTTTTCCAGTCCCTCCAAATGTAATCGCATGTCCATGACTTGCGTGGTCAGATCTTCGACCTGTTGGTTTGTCACGCTGTTTTGCGACGAGGACTTGCTGCTAGCGTTCGCAGTACCACCTATACCACCCGTAGGCTTGCGCTCTAAACTGGATGTCTGAGCGGCAGGTCTACTGGGCGTAACTTTGGACACTGGATAAGGTTAGTGGTTTTGTTCAAGGCAGTTCATGATACAACAAATGGAAACAAACAAAAAAAAAAGAAAGTTGCATTTTAGTGCACGTAATACGCTACTTGCTACACTAACTTATAAGAAAAAAATACTTGTTAAGTTAAAATACTTGCGTTTTTGATTATAAGTATAAAATTTCGAAAGAGGAGGAAGGTGGGTGGGTTTGAGTTGATTAATTTTGCATATTTAAGTGGTATTTAAGTAGTGACGTGGATGGATTACGTATGAGCTCATTTTCACTTATGATTCTATGCTTTTATCGCGAAAAAATACAAGTTAGGTATGGCAAATAATATTGCATGAGTAAATAAACACAAAAAAAAAATAACCGTGTTCGAACTAAAAAGCATGCGATAAAAATTTGTGACGAATGTGTAAATAAAACTTGTATAGAAACACATGCTTGTCTCGGATTTCCGTCGAAGCTTTCACCGTTAGAAAGCAAATATTGTTATGAAAGCAAATATTGTTATGAACAACTCGCATGTGTACAATATTTCGTGAGAGGATATTAACTTATGATGGAAGCCTTTCTAGTAGACAATGTCATATCTGAGAGCTACTGAAAAAATAATATGTCAGGTTACATTTTGCATTCGTCCCATACACCCATTCAAGTTACGTCATATATACAAAACGTGCAAAACCAACAATTACACGAAAATAAGCATATATAAATAAGTTTACACCATCTGTAACCGTGACGCTTCGATATTGATAACAAGCATTACGTAATTTAAAAACCTGACATTAGCATAATTTGGATTGTTATATACGAGGGATTTCATGATAAGTATTTGTTTAGCGCCAAAATTATCACGTCTAGGAGTAATTCCAAATGAAATCGACAAATAACAAAACATGAGTATTTTCGATTCGAATGAAATGTGTATTCCGTTTGGGTTAGAGGAAATATGAGTTTTCCACAGCAATTGGGAATTTTTTGACTCAAGCGTAACTTTTGAAAAGGACGTACCGATTTGAGTAAGAGAAATCTTTGATAATTTATATCTCAAAAACTATGAGTCGTACCGAAATAGTGTCTTAGAAAGAGTATTGATGGTTGAATATGAAAAAAATGTACACTGAGAAAAAAAAATAGTACTCTTTTTTTTTATTTACAAAATAAAAATTCAATTTGCAATATCCAAAATACATATTTTAATTTTTTTTAAATTTTTTCATACAAAATAGAAGTCATGCAGAAAATTTAAAAAATGGGCCCAAGATGGTAAAACTATTTTTGACGAACTTTGTGGAACATCGAATTTTTAGGAATTTTCGAAACATCGAATTTTTGTATGTTAACAATAATTTCTAGCCACAAATTATGAATCCTGATGTGATTTAAAACAAAAAAGGTTATTATCAATCTCCTTCTAAATGTAGCCATTCTCGAAATATTTAAAAAAATATTTCTAATTTATTGTCTTTTTAACAGTAAATAATCCCTTTTAATATGTTTGTCGTGTTATACCGTCATGTTCATGAAATTTTATGAATTTTCTTATTTATTTCGGTACGACTCATAGTTTTTGAGATATAAATTATCAAAGATTTCTTTTACTAAAATCGATACGCCGTTTTCAAAAGTTACGCTTGAGTCAAAAAATTCCCAATTGCTGTGAAAAACTCACATTTCCTCCAACCCAAACGGAATACACACTTTCATTGGAATCAAAAATACAAGTTTTTAGAACGATTTCATTTGGAATTGCTGCTAGTATCAACCCACACGTATCATTGTTGAAAACCATTTCTGAAATGCATTTTTCACAAATGTCATCTGATCTGTATGATCGTGTTTTCATATCATAGCTTCATAGCTTATCCACGGTGTACTTTTTACTTAAAAATCATAAATTCAAAAGAAAATATTAATTCAATAATCATATATATCTAATATGATCATTCAAATAATCATGGACGTGGTAAGGATAAGGAAAATTTGGGTTAGGAGTGCTGAGATTGTTCCAAAAAATACAAAAAAAACTGATGAAACTTTGAATTGGCTTGGATAGTCCAAGATCATTTTTTGAATTCTCAAAAGATGTCTAATTAGCATCTTCATATGTTATGATATATCGCAGAATAAAGTTAATAAAATTTGTTTGGCTATTTATTATTTATTTTAGTTTAAAACAAATTCATGAGTAACGATGTGCATTAGAGTGCCAATGAAAATGGTCATAATTAAGTACGGGACTTCATGCAAAATGTTGATTCCCGTCATAAAATACACTATACAAAATTCAAGCTCAATCGGACTATATTTACTAGTGTCGCCAATACGTCAATGTTTGAGTTTTTCGAAAACCATAAAATCACCCAAAGGGTGAGTACATGAAATCGGAGTCTTCAAATTTCACGAAACGTCGAGAACTACTGTCTTCTCGAATATTTTTTGTCATCTGAGTTCCAGAGAGTCAATTTTTGATAATATTCCTTAGCTGATTTTGCGGGTTTCAAAAAACTATTGACAGCTGTAACGGCGACGGCGACACCAAAATTTCGAAAATTCGAAATTTCCCATAAATTTATAATTCTCGCAGCGGTCCAAGTAATAACTTTATCGATTTCACATAAAGCTGTTTCATTTCAAACGCACCTGATGTGGTTCCAAAACCGATGATTGGCCTCCAAGAAACTCACGCATGACCTTTTGCTTGTAGATGGACTTGACCATTTGAATAATAATTTGGTCCATAGGCTGTAACAAGGTGATATTTTTCGCGATTTTCAAAACATCGCTCCTCCCCCCAGGGGTCGCCAGACAATTTCTGGCAACGACACTGCAATATACAAATAAATCAGTGCGAATCATTTATTTTACGTTTACCCGGAGTTTTTTTTTTAATTTTTTTATGATTCGATTATCCGGAGTGAAAAAAAATCAATACTACGGATAATCTAGTCCGACCTGTATTGCTTTTTGCACTTTTCACCAACGCCATTCGAGTTGACATTACTTATCGACCAAACGCCGCAAGAGAGTCACTCGAGTGCAAAGGATTACCAGCGCGATTGTGTAACATCTACCCGAAAGACAGTTACCCGAACGACAGCCAACCGAAAGACATTCACCCGAATTCCTATCACGTGAATGTAACAAATACCCAAATGTAACAGGTATCCGAATGGTACATCTATCTGAATGAACATTTACCCGATTGCGACATTTACCCGAATGCAATATTTTCCCGAACGTAATATTTACAGCTATATTTAACCCTCTAGCGCCCAAGTTTTTTATTTATCTAAAAAAAACCTACTCCACTTTTATCTCGAATTTCCGACTTTCAACATAAAATACTCATAGCAGAAAGCTGCCAGCATAAAAACAATGTGTATGTGTGATAGATGAAAATATTCTAAAGACGTTCTAGACGTTCTCTTTTCAAATTATTCAGACATTATTTCCAATGTTCACCGAAAATAATGTCTGAATAATTTAAAAAGAGAATCCGCGAAACCCGTCTAAAGGCGGGCTTGGGCTGTAGAGGGTTAATTAGAAGCTGTCATCCATCCAGCCATTTGGATCACATAGCCCATACACGTAGAAGAAAGTTGTCAGTTTCAAGCAGTCGACATAAAATTTCTAGATTTGAAATATGTTAAAATAGAAAAAAAACAGAAAGTGGGTTATATCTATGGTATAACCGCAATGGTGACGTAGGACTATCGTTGATTCAGTGATTCTTTGTTTGAAGTTGAATCTGAATCCATTCTGAATGAATGAATAAATGAATATTTGGGGGACTTCGAAAACGAGAGCGTTACGTTGGAGGTACAAGGTTTTATCCATCCAATATTGGATACGAAAATATCCTACTGATGGGGAAGAATAATCTTCAGAAGCTATCCTGTTAATTGCGATTGATTGAAAAATCACAAAACCAAATGTATTTGGTCACAGTGTTACATGGATAGAAAACATTAAAATAAACTCTTTCTCATGAATGTATTTTTTAATTCCCAGAGGAACTGGCAGATTATTTTCAGTAACGAATAGATATTTCCACATTTTCCTCGATACTGGAAGCCCACCAGTGGTTTATGCTAACTCGATAACCATCTGTTAATAGCACTTGATTGAAACATATTTGGTCACAGTGTTACATGGATAGAAAACATTCAAATAAACTCTTTCACATGAATGTATTTTTAAATTCCCAGAGGAACTGGCAGATTATTTTCCGGATCTTTCTCGATGCTGAATGGCATCCAAACGGAAAGAATTCCGCGCGTGTATGTGTGTGTGTGTATGTGTGTAGCGGCTGCTTCGATATTTTCCCGGGGAACCGTTTGTGGCATCGCTCTCCTCCTGATGGATTCATGTCTGGCCTAAGGTGCACAAACAGGCTCTTGGTGACACCGTTCATCCGCGCTTTCATGATAAACGAAGAGCTTCACCACAACAGCGATAACATGCTCCAATCGCTGTTCAATTAGAACTGAGTGGATTTCCGAGCGGCGCTCGCTTATATACCGATTGGTGATTTCAATAGCCTGTTTTGAAAGCAATTTCAAGACTATTGAAACAAGTTTTTGGATCAAAAAGTAACAAGTATAGAACGCGTAGACATTTTATCTTTCGAATGAAGTGTTTATCATACCATGTCGTTCAGTTGTTTAGGAGCTATTAACGCTCAAAATCTCGGTCTCCGGCGTAACGCTTTCGTTTTCGAAACTTTGATTTTACACCCCGGTATAGAAATGAAAGACGTAGTCCTACGTCAAAAAGACAGACTATGCGTTCGAAGGAAAACAAAGGAACAGTATTATAACACGACGAAATTCCAAAGCATTTACGAGAAATATGGTCACTCGAATACCATCTATATAGATAGAACGTTTAACGCCACCGTAGAGCAACTTTTATTATAAGTTTATTTTTTCGTAATGAAATTTATTCTGAGGCCAATGTAATGGGGATAAAATTTTCATCTAGTGTGGATAAAGAATCGAGGGCGCCCCAAGCCACCGAAGTGACGCAATGGGCGATCTTTTGGAAAAGATCGATCTTGATGGATCGATTTTCAAAACGGCATAGGGATCGATTCACTGATTAAATCGGTAGCAAAGAATCGATCTTTGCTGAATCGATCTTTCAAAAATCGAATGTCTTTTTTCCAATTTATTTACTTGTCCTATATAAGTGTTGTCTTTTCTTCAAACATAGAATGAACATTTCACATTTCTATTGAAATATCAAATGCATTTTATTTTGATTCTCTGCATGGAGGTCTCAGAAAAAACTTTAAAGCTTAGAAAAATTATATTTTCCAGGGCCATTTTCATTTATTCAAACAAATTAACTGAAAATTATTATTAGAAATTCAATTGTATTCATCCTGACTGCGCTGCCAATAATCCCATAAAATCCAACTGCGCCATAAGTTTGGTATTTGGTAGTCTTGAATTTGGATATCTCGGTAGTAGTCTCAATTCTTGAAAAGAACGCTGGACTGATGTCACCATCCAGTTTCATTACAATTTTCACTGTCAGCCTAGTGAATGTGATGGTGTAAATATAATTTGTGTACTTGTTTTGTAATGACCAAGCTTACAAAACTGTTTCTCCTAAATTTGCGACCGTTAATTTAACAACTTTGAAAGGCTCCAATGTTTATGAAATTTATTATAAGGTTATTTTTGGTGAGATCAAATTCAATGTTCACTGGAAAACAAATTCACAAACATTTTCCTACGATCAAAAAGATAGGAAAGATCGAAAAGAAAAGATCAGTTTTCACGATTTTTTGGGGTATAAAGAATCGATCCAAAAAATCTGAAATCGGAGACGAAAAGATCGATCCAAGATCGCCCAATCCTAATCCGAGTTGGCCACCGACCCACCGACCGCAAGCGTCGGGTGACATATGTTTGCCTGGTGCATTACGTTTTCCCGGTAAATTTTTGCATCGAAATATGAAAGCTTTATCTCAAAGCAAAAATTAACCGGGCAAACGTAATGCACTTAACAATTGTATGTCGTCCAACGCTCGCAACGCTCGGTCGGACCTAACTATAGAATCATCTCCTATGTTTTTAACTAACCGGGCAATCGGTGGAACAAATATTTTCTTGCGAAAGGCCACCGCTTCCGACGGCAGGTCGACGGCCGACTCGGATCGCGTCACCTCAGCGTCTTGAGGCCGCCTCGGTTCCTTAAATGGACCGAGTTAAATGGGGACGTTGCCCCCATTACATTGACCTAAGAATAAATTTCATCACGAAATAATAAATTCATGATAAACATTGCGCTCTGGTGGCGTAAATACGTAAGTACCATTTTTTTTCTTATCAATTGTTTTCTCATTTTCATGGCACTTATGCTTTATATATTTTATGTTAAAATTACATGCTTACAATATTCCATAGCCCGTGATCATTTCTGAATGATTTCTCAGCCTTAAAGAGGAATACGAAAAGAAGATGGCATGTTAATCGTGCCTACACTAATTTCTTAAAATGACACAGCGAAGTCTTCAACATCTTTTTCGAATTTCCTCATTATAATTTCTCATTTTACTTCATATTTTTATTGCTCTTTCATGTTGTTTTGATTTAATCTTATTTATCAACAGGAGATTCGACAAAACTCATAGACTGATTTGTCGGATTTTTTCCATCTTCATTTGGGTGAACGTCCCATTCGGGTAAATGTCACATTCGGATATTTGTTATATTCGGGTAAATGTAACATTCGGGTATTTCTTACATTCGGGTATGTGTTACATTCGAATAAATGTGCTTCTGGAAAACGTGTTTGGGGTGAATGGGGCACAACCTACCAGGACATAGGAGAAAATAGTAGTTATGCTTACCACTACACCACTAATACAACAACGGAATTTAAATTTGAATATAAATTGCTCGAATAAATGAATGTTTCAATTCGCGATTGAAAACTGCGATTTAGTATGAAGTTTTCTCAATTGAGCATGAAAACGAGCAACAATAAATTAAATCAGCGTGATGAGTTGCAGCTTTTCTCCTAAGCAGTGTACTTTTTCAATTAGAGCCAGTTTGAGACAAATTGAGCCCAAAACAAGAAAGATGATTTTTTTGCATGCTACAATCATGATATCTGTTTCTTCTTACATTTCTCAGCTTCTAATTAGTGACACAATACAAATATACATTAAATTTTTACGCGGTTGATACGTGCCACGAAAAAAACCGCGTAAATTCCAGAAGCCGCGTTTCAAAAAACGCGATAAAACCGGGTAAAAAGCGACTTCAGTGTACTTCATTGTATTTGGCAAGATTTAATAAACTATGTGAACCTCATGAAACTGTATTTCGAACACTTTTAGTTTACTGTACAAAATATTATTTCTGTTCAGAGGCCTCTCTTGAAACTTTGTGAACTCATCCTATAATCTCTAAAGAGCTTTGGCCTTTGAGTGCTTCTTAAATAGAACTATTCGTAGCTAGAAAATGATAATCCTATGATAAATTGCAGTAATGATTTGTATATGGTAAAATCTTATCTCCCGGGAACCCATTTCTTGGTTTTTTCTGAGTTCATCACCCTTATTCTAGAATCTAATCAATTTTGATGATCCGATCGAACTCGAATTTTACATTCTGTGATTCGTTCGACGCAAAACTGACCAAGCAGTACAAATGCATGTTTGTCTTGGCGTACAATAACGTTCGTTCGGCTAATACTGATTCGATCGGACTTAGAACAAAGGTGAATTTTTGAAAAAAAAACTCTCCATAAATGACCCGGTTCAATTTTGACATTGTGACAATGTTTCATGTTTCGAAAACGAATCGTACTAAAGTTGAAGTTGTAGTGAAATTGCAAATGAACGTTCTTTCTGCATGAGTTTTTTTTTCTAATAAATGCCAAAAAATAAAATGTTTAGCATTTGATTATGTGTATATTACAGATTGTGGGTAGTGCGAGATTTATGCGAGGGATAGATTTGATTCATGTTTTACATGGCAGATCCGGATGGCAATTAATGATCAATATTAATTTTCAGATTGATACTATGGATGACTTCGAAATCCATTCCTATGCTCATTCAAAACATGAGTTGTTATGTTAACAACTCAACGCAAAATACGATCCGATCAATAGTACTATCATAATACGTAACGTATCATTAGATAATGCGATACTAGAATATTCTATATTCGATAACGCCAAACCAACGTGCGTGTTCTGACGGTTTGAGAAATCATAAAGACTGAAGCACTGAATAACAGTATATCACAAGCCACATTATATACTAAAACGTAAGTCTACATCCACATGCACTTGAGAAAGTGTCGATTGTAAACCTACATAGCATCAAAAGAAACGACGAACATTAAAAAGCTTTGATAAAAAAGAGCTCACGCGTAATACCGATTGGATCTTCCGTAGAGACCAATGTCCTCAAGAGGTCTGGAAATCATAGCCGTGTTAGTAACAAAAAAAAACACGTCACTTTGTCGCACGCTTCATTGATTTTTGCTGAGCGTTTACGAAATAAACGAACGGAGTGATGTCACGCCACTGCAGTAGTGTTTGTGAGTATATGCACTATGATTACCAGACCTCCTTACACCACGGTTTGTAGGACACTCTACGTTGTGGAATGGGAGAAGAATTTGTCAAAAGAAGATTTACACGATGATAGAAAACAAAAGCAACACGAATGACGGGGAGAGTAATAAATAATAAAGAAGAACACATACTCGGTTTAATTTTATCTCGTGCTGTGGATGAGACGAGTGGCGTCTTGCGGGGAACAGCCGCGGGTGCAACACCATTGCCTTTCGGTGCACCGGCAGTTCCCATTCCCATCGGTAAGTTTTCCCGCGCCAGTAGAGCATCATACTCTCTACCATCATAGTTTGCGTCGAAGAATTTTTTAAACCATTGCAAAAACTCAAAATTGTCTTGAAAACGACCCTTGATTAGTTTATCGATTGGGATAATCTAGAAAAGAAAAGAAGAAAATAATAATGAATTAACGAACTAAAGCCATGACAAATGGTATGTATGCAGTGTATTAAGGAAACTGTGATAATTATAGGAACGCAAAACGATGTGTCCGATTGTTAAATAACCCATGGCCTATTAGGAGAGATGAATAAAATGAGTTTAACCGAAGCGGATTGCGATGGAAGCTCGTATTATGGATGTAGACAACTCTATCGATGGGACCATATGTGAGAATTATCCACTTTTCTTCTCCCTCCTCATTCGGCCTTACAGAAACACAAAAACCAACATTTGGTTCTATGATAGAAACAGAATCACACTACCGGTAGAAGGGGCATGGTGAGTGGGTAGCTTCTGCGATTTTGGAGCTTGGATATATCGTTTAGGAAGCTCGCCGACACCCAACTCATTCTGGATGGCACCCATTCCCAACAGGATACCGAAACGAGCCTCGATAGCATCGTACTCTCGACCGTCATAATTCGCGTCGAAGAATTTCTTGAACCACTGCAAAAACTCGAAATTATCCTGGAAGCGTCCTTTGATCAGCTTATCCACCGGTATGACCTAGACAGGAACGAGATCGCACAAATGGCCATGTGACATTTTAATAGTCAAAGCATAAAATCAAACTCTACTGGCTGATTAAAAATATGTGGATAAAATCTGTCGAATTGTTTCTGATTTTGGACTCCCAGGAAGAACTGATTAGCGAACCACCCAATATTTCGTTTCGAGCACAAACTCGTGCGCACTTACCTTATCCACATTCATTTTCTTGAAGGCTGCCTGCAGAATTTTGAAGTTTTGAATATACTCGTGCTCTAAATTGGTACGAAACTTCACGCGTTTCATCGGCACTGATCCCGGAAAAAGCATATCCATATACTGACAGTAGGCGGCACCTGTACACAGCTCCTCAATCTTGGTGAACTGCGAGCGAAGGCAATCGTTGACCCACGATAGCATATCATGCCGCGAAAGGTTGTCTGTGGTCACATTGGTGGAGTACACGTTAACGGCCATCGCTGTAAGGTGGAGAAAAAAGGGAATGTTAATTGATGTAAGGTAACGGTCTTTGGTAATATATATATTCATTTATTTCATGGTTAGGAGAATATAACTCTATATTGTGCATTTTCAAATGTAATCGAACTAAAAATGCAGATTTTAAAAACTTGTATTTTTGATTCGAATGAAAGTTTGTATTCCGTTTAAGTTGGAGGAAATATGAGTTTTCCATAGCATTTGGGAATTTTTTGACTCAAGTGTAACTTTTGAAAATGTCGTATCGATTTTAGTAAGAGAAATTTTTGATAATTTATATCTCAAAAACTATGAGTTCTACCGAATTCGTGTCTTAGAAAGAGTTATAGAGTATTGATGTCCGAACGTGAAAAAAATATGCACTGTGAAATAAAAATCAGTACTTTTTTTGTTTATAAAAAAAAACTTTCATTGTGCGATATCTAAAATATATATACATATTTTTATTTTATTTTTCATGTGAAATAGAAGTCATGTAAAAAAATTAAAAATGGGTACAATATGGTAAAACTATTCTTGACGAACTTTGTGGAACATCGAATTTTTATGAATTTTCGAAACTTAGAATTTTTGTATGCTAACAATCATTTTTATCCACAAATTATGAATCCTGATGTGATTTAAAATGCAGCCGTTCTCGAGATATTTGAAAAAACATTTCTAATTTATTGCCTTTTTCAATTCTAATTTTTTTAAATATATATACAGCGCGGTCTCGATTATACACAAATTCGGATTTATTTTCACTGTATATAATCGAATCCTGTATATAATCGAGTCATTTTTTTTATTATTCGTTTTTTCTGCATGTATGTTTTGTTTTTTGAATTTAAAATAATTTGATTTTAGATTCATCTCCTTAAAGTCAGAAAACACCTTTCTCACATAAAAAAAATCATTTATCCAAATTCTCTCAGAAGGTGATAGATGATCATATTTAATGAAAAAAATCCTTCTACGCCTATGTTGAAATTTCAACAATGACAGAGTTATAGAACTTTTTTTTTGTTTCGGACTCTGTTACCTCAAACTCTACATTTAAAAGTATAGCGTCTACAGGCTCTACATTTAAAAGTACGCTGTGGTAGACGATACTCGCTTTAACTTGAAAGATGAGAAAATTTAGTATAGGATATAGTAGTGGAACATCTAAATTATTGGATTTAAATAATATTTTGGAAGTGAAAAACTTCAAAGTTAATATTTTTAATGTGTTATTATAAATTTTATCCTAAAAATTTATATTATACCTGATTGTTTCTATCAATTAAATTGAAGCTCTCTAACCGCTCTACAATTTGTTCTTCGACACCCAACTTCTATCTTTCTTAATTTCGCTGTAATATAAATAATTCCTGGTGAAAATTCAAGCAAAATCTTCAAAAATCACGATTTTTACCCCACTGTACATGTAATAGCCACTTAAATGTCACCTTATCGTTGAAAGGCTACATTTTTTCTTAGAATAAGTCATATTTTAAATATAAGAAAAAATCTTGAACTGTATATAATCGAGTCCAAAATTGTATATAATCGAATCACATATAATCGAGTCTGTATATAATCGAGTCCGACCTGTATATGTATTGTAATTATTCATAAAAAAATCATTTAGAAAAATTAAAAAATGAGTCCAAGATGGTAAAATAATTTTTGACGAACTTTGTGGAAAATCGAATTTTTACGAATTTTTGTATGTTAAAAATCATTTTTAGTCACAAATTATGGATTTTGATGTGATTTAAAACAAAAAAAACTCTTCAACAATCTTCTTCTAAATCCAGCCATTCTCGAGATATTTTAAAAAATACTTCTAATTTATTGTCTTTTTTATAGTAAATAAGCTCTTTTGATATGTTTGTCGTGTTATACCGCCATGTTCATGAAATTTTATGAATTTGCTTATAATTTTCAACAACTTTCCCAAATACAGTCAACTCTCCCTCACTCGATGTTCTGTAACTCGATATTTTCTCTAACTCGATAAATTTAATGGCACCTTCGATTTTACAAGAATTAGAATTTATATTATAGTTCATCTCGAGAACTTATCAAGCAAATCGAATCAAACTTAGCATATAGAGGTTTTAGGGATCAATAAACGTTTCTATGGTAGTTCGACACTCCTCCCCCCTTCTCTAAAGGGGGACTGCCATATAAATGAAACACAAACTTCTGCGTAACTCGAGAGCTAATCAAGCGAATGAAGCCAAATTTGGGATGTGAGGGTTTTTGGATACGAGAAATGCTTCTATGATGGTATGACACCTCTTACTCCTCTGGAAAGGAGAAGGGGTCGCATAAAAATAATGCACATATTTCAACCAAACATATTCCAACCAGACATGAAAAATGAAAACTCTGAAGAAAAATGGGATAATTCGAACAATATAATTCGTATATGTACAACAATTACATAGTGACAAGTGTTGTTAGACCATTTGATGTTTACGCTAACGAAATTGATCTTCGTTTGAAAATGGAAATGGATATATTGAAATAATTTTAATACTAGAAGAATGCCATGTAACGCTACTGGGACATAAAAGGATGGAACAAAAGAAGTATTGAGAAATTATCAGAAGGCTTTGAGTGTACCAGTACAAAAATTAATTCTTATTATAATTAGTTATATATTTTCCTATGTTCTTCTTCTTCTTCAATGGCACTAACGTTCCTAGAGGAACTTCGCCGTCTCAACGTAGTATTACTTGCGTCATTTTTTATTAGTACTTAGTTGAGATTTCTATGCCAAATAACACGCCTTGAATGCATTCTGAGTGGCAAGCTCTAGAATACGCGTGATCACAGTGCAATTCGGAGGAAATTTCTTTGACGAAAAATTCCCCCGACCAGAACGGGAATCGAACCCGAACACCCGGCATGTTAGTTATGACGCTAACCACTCGGCCACGGGAGCACCGGTATATCTGAAGAGTCCTAGAGTGCATTTAAATACAGTAAGAATGCTGAATAACATGAAGGTCAAAAAGAACAAAAATACCTTCGAATCCTCCATTTCTTGCAGTCTTTGTTTTACTAGTCGAACTAATTAATTCCTATGTTCCTAAATCTAAAACTTATTCTACCGTGCAATTATAAAATCTAAATATAAAACTAGTTATTGTAAGTACCAATTGACTGCACCCGTGGCCGAGTGGTTAGCGTCTCACATTATCATGCCGGGTGTTCGGGTTAGATTCCCGTTCTGGCCGGAGGATTTTTCGTCAGAGAAATTTCCTTCGACTTGCACTGTGGTCACGCGTATTCTAGAGCTTGCCCCTCGGAATACATTGAAGGCGTGTTATTTGGCTTAAGAAATCTCAACTAAGTATTAATAAATGACGCTAGTCAATGCATACGTTGAGACGTCAAAAGTTCCACGGGGAACGTTAATGCCATTCAAGAAGAAGATGTACCAATTGAATAATACGAAAATCGCGTAACCAACTTAGCTGCATTCTAGAAACTAGCATTGTAATCAGCGTAGTTAAAAGGGTAATTTAAGCCATACCACTTCCAGAAGTTTCTTACACCAAATTTGTAAGTTTAGGGGAACAAAATGATGTTATGGCTATGCTAAAATAAATAATTATTTGCAGCTTAAAGCTCACACACTAAAAACGTGGTGCTCAATTAGAGTTGGTGACCCTAACCCAACAGTCACAAAGACTCACAAATACTGGTAAGTATTTGTATAATATACATGGTACAGCAATATAAAATTAATACGAGCGAGCGAAACAAAAGACAAATAAGCTTTCCGCATACTTTGCCACATACACGGCCCAGACAGAGATAGATATTGTTCTCCTTCATGCGCTCCTTTTTTACTCTTAGAAAACACTTCCCAACTTCATTTTATAATCAGGTGCAATATTATCACGCATTTGCTGAAGAACTGCTGAAGCATCATTAGCCATGTGGATAGCGTGGTCGTGTAAAATAGCTTTGCATTCCAGCCGGCCTTGGTTCGATCCCCATTGACGTCGTATGGACTTTTTTTTTTGGCACAATCCCAAATGAAATGAGAAAAGAAAACAGAAAGAGATGTCTGCACGCATACATACAAACCATTTTTAAGCTTTTAAAACAGCTCATTATTTGCGCATTTGACTCTCCAGCACACTAAATGGCATCAAGCCAAAGATGACATGTTTTCTGCCAACGCTAGTTTGGGTGTACGAGTTCAAATAAGCAAAGAACATCAATCAATTATTTTCATTCAAAATCACAAAACATGGAACTGTCTTCAGGTATGATAATCTGAAAGAGGTTACTTTGCTTTACCACAAATTAAATTAAACGAATCAAAAGAGACAAAAGTGGATTAAACCTTATACGCGAAGCTCACGTCAACTTATGGGACTGTTTTAACGAAGTGCCAAACGAAAGTGATGGCCAACATCGCGATAGGGAAAAAATCCTTTGCCAACGAAATCGACTGTTATGCGAAAACATTTCGAATCAACCTCAATCTCGATCCTTATATTTGGTGGTCATTCAACTCTAAGCAGACCCCAATTGACAATGTTTGCTAGAGTTTATCATTCAGTTCCTTGCAATAGTATTTACATTGAAAGACTGTTCTCTGAAACTGGCCTAGTGTACGAAGCAAAGCGTAATCGGTCGGTTAAAAAAATTATAAAAAAGACATAGCGTTAATAAATTGATGTTATAAGTTAATATTAATTTAATTTTGAAAAACATATGATTTATCTTGTGTTAATGAGAAATTATTATTTTTTTCTAATATCCGGTATCCGGCCGGATAGTAAATATTGGCCGGATAGGCCGGATACCGGATAGTTACCGAATATCCGTCGTTTCATCTCTATCAATAACTGTCATTTCAATTGCTCAATCAAAGAATTTCTTTGCAAGTATGGAAAACCACGAAAAACCTTTCAAGCGAACAATTAAAACGCTAACCGCAACGTTTGAGCATCATTGAGCAGGTCGAAAAGTATGGACGGAAGGGGTCTGAAGCTGCAAAAGATTTCAGTTGCACAAAGTACAGTATCAACACTATTCAAGCTAATGAAGCAATGGAATCGAAAGGGAAAATTGAATCTAGACAAAAAGCTTACAAGGTTGGTCGGAATTGAAAATCTTTTTTGTCTTAAAAAAAACTTTTTTTGTCTTATTAAGCCAGAGAGAATAATTTACCTCTCTCAGGTTCTATTCTTCGGGAGAAGGCTTGCGAATTTGTTCAGAAACTGGGAATTTTCAACTTTAAAGCACAACCAACATGGACGAAAGCGATAAACTACCGTTGCTGGTCAATGGAAAAAGTAAAAACCCACGATGTTTCAAACAGAAGAAGTCATTACCAGTGATATACGAGAGAAACACCAAGGCCTGGATGGCCCTAATGCTTTTTGAGAAATGGATCAGATCATGCAACTTGACGAAAAATTTTCCAAAGAAAATAAAAAGGTATTAACTCTGGAATTATGTGTAATGGTAATGTATCATACTTTCTATTTCTTCTCAAAGGTGGTGGGTCATGATCGTTGATAAATGTACAGTGCACCCAAAATCTTCCCGGCCAAAGCTCAAATCGTTAAGCTTACAATTTTTCCACAAATCTTTACATCCGTAGCTTAGCAGCTAGACTTCGACATAATCATGAACCTGAATCTGTGCTATCGCTATTTTCGATTAATTAGTTCGACTAGTAAAACAAAGACTGCAAGAAATGGAGGATTCGAAGGTATTTTTGTTCTTTTTGACCTTCATGTTATTCAGCATTCTTACTGTATTTAAATGCACTCTAGGACTCTTCAGATATACCGGTATTGGATGCAATTGAAATACTTTCATCCTCTAAGATCCATGAGGCTAAATCTGAGACTATTTGGAATTGCTTCAAGAAAGCCAAATTTTCCTTCAATGATGATGGTGATATTCCGCTGGCATAATGAATGCGCCATGAGCTTGCTGCTGTGGACAGTACAGTACCGTTCGACTGCTCAATGTCCTTTAATGATTATTGCGAAAAGGACCGAAACGTGATTTGCTGTGATCTGATGCCAGATACCGATATACTGGAAAGTGTTGAAAAAGCTGAGAAAAACGCTGAAAATAGTAGTCCTACTGAGTTGGAGAATATTCAGGATGGTTCAGATGATTGTGTCGAAATTACACCTTCGAACGCTAAATCAAACCTGAAGAATATGTCCGGAATATTAAGATAAATAGCTGTTGCGTGTCAAACAATAAATTGTACAGTGGTTAGAGAGCTTTAACTTGATTGATAGAAACAATCAAGTTTAGTATGAATTTTTGGGATAAAACTGATAATTGCACATTAAAAATTACGAACTTTTAAATTTTCCACTTCCAAAATGTTATTTAAATCCACTAATTTAGATGTTCCACTACTATATCCTGTACTATTTTTTCTCATCTTTCAAATGAAAGCAACAGAATCGGCCTACGTAGCGTACTTTTCAATGCAGAGCCTGTTTGAGGCAACAGAGTCCGAAACTAGATAAAAGTTATATAAATGTGTCATCGTTGAAATTCGAACATATGCGTAGAAGCATTTTTTTATCAAATATCTATTACCTCCTGGGAAATTCTGAGAAAAAATATTTTTTTCATGTGAGAAAGAAGTTTTTTGACATTGAGGGGATTAATAAAAAAAATCAAATTCATACCATGATTAGGACACTTGCCCTAACATAATATAATTGCAATTTATGACATAAAAATGACATGAAAATAATGTTCTGTATCTCGATACCTCCCTAACTCGATGGTCCCCTTAGATATCGAGTTAGGGAGAGTTGACTGTACATCATTTTGTTGAAGCTATATGTTTAGGAGTTACCTTGAAAAACATTTAAAGACATGTGGGTTATTACAAAACGTAGCGTTAATGTTTTTCAACGCTGTGGAAAACTCATATTTCCTCCAACCCAAACAGAATACAAACTTTCATTCGAATCAAAAATACTCATGTTTTGTCATTTCTTGATTTCATTTGGAATTGCTCTTTTCTGATATCAATCAAATTTGAATGTCATCCAACACGTGTTTTTTGTTTAGTTGCAGTGATCTATTTACAGTACGAATCGTCTGATAATCAAGTAGCGTGTCAAACATGATGCTTTTTTACAAGAATCGTGATTCTGCCACGGTCACGTTCAATTATGCGGACAATCCAACGTGACTGAGATACCAACCGAAATGTACGAAAAAATAATTGAACTCGTGCAAGTGATCACATGTCGGTTCTTCGAAAGAAGTTATATTTCTCAAAAATTATACTGTCAATTTCAATAACAAAATGGAGTGAGGAAAAACTAAATCTGAATTATTCACAATTTTTTTACTTTACTTTCCGAACAACGAAAAAGACAACCCTGTATTATTGATATGCATCTTCAAATAAAATGTTCAACAGTAAGCAAACAACGAACTGCCTTCAAGGTCGAGCTGAAACGTTGCTCTCTAAAAACCACAAAAAAGCCAAATTATCGCACTTTGTGCAAATCATAATGGATGGGCAGCGAGGTTTAGCCGTTGAATCGAATTGTATAACACCATTCGAAAATCGTTCAGTTTAATTTCTCTGCATAAATGTACTGAAGTGTAAGCGAAAGCAAGAAAAGCGAAACATCGAAAAATCTGCAGGTCTCAGAGTTTAAACAGTTACTGTTTCTATTTGTACTACAATTTACTGCAAAACTATGGGTTTACCAGTTGAACTATCTATCAACTGTTGAAAATAATTGGAAATCACTTCCTTCATCGTCAAAGGTTAGATCGGCACACCTTCAAACGGACAGCCAATTGCTTGATGACATTGCTGCTGCTGGTGGACTTCAAATGAGCACCCCCAATGAATCAATTATCAGCATTAGCACATGGACTATAGAAAGTCACTACAATAAATCATATTGCGTGATATATATACAGATAATTGATGGCGTTCAAACGGAGATACTGCAAATGTGTACTCCTCTATCTTTCAACAGGGCAGATATTCAACAGTTGTTTGCTGACTAAGGCTGATGTCACATTAGGCGGATTCGCCACCGCGGATATCGCGACGGTTTTTTTTTCTCGATATGAATTCGCTTTCAAAACCGCCCCGCTTTGTGTGACATGGCTCATTCACAATACACTGTAGATCCTCCGCTACGGTTTTACTCGCGGAATCCGCGGCGGCGAATCCGCCTAATGTGACATCAGCCTAAGTGTCCCTTTTAATCTATGGTTTTAATTTGTATTACTGTGAATTATTGGTTTGTTCAGAAAAAAAATGCTCGTCTGACATTCTCTTAGTTTATGATTTTCATCCCTGCAAAATATTTTGGAAGCAAAGAAACATGCCATAATCCGGCGGTGTTAGGACCAATGTACCAGTTTAAACTGGATTCGTACAGTTTTTTTTCTCGATCCAGTCAAACAGTTAAATCCTAGAAACTTTCAGTTTTTCAACACTAGAACTATCGACCGGTTAAAATGACCGGTTGTATCACATATTCACAAGATTTTGTTTTGAAATGTTATTTGATATTTTCTAATAATGTTATGACTTTTTCTAAATACAGTTTATTTCCTTTGATATTTTTATATTTTGACGAATGAATATCACACTGGTAAAAATTATCAGTTTGGTCGAAATAGGCTCCTGTCACTTCAATTTGACGTCACTTAAAGAGACGATTGAACTGCAAAGTTTAAAGCCTATCAAAAACAAACAACCAACGTAACCTACGTGTATTTATCGTTCGAAAATACGCCTTTGATCGATCTTTCTTTTTCTTACACATTCAACTCAATCTTCTGGACATGAGACAATAAATACGAGATTTTTCAAGTTTTTTTTCCAAACCGCGGATCATCCGCTCGCGGATAATCGGGTTCCACTCTGTATCTGAATTCTGCGTCGTGTTCATTTTGTGCTTACTTGTTTCTAATTCGGTGTACAGTAGAACCCCGATTATCCGCGGAATAGTCGGGCTAGGTCACCACGTATAACGAAAATCGCGGATATGGCCATGTTCTCACTGCAGCGGGGCGTCAATGTGGCGTGAGCGGGGCGTGTTCACTTCTCGCCACGATATTCTAATTCACTCACATTGCACCGTGCTAGCGGCATGTTCTATGAAAACTGTAAATGTGTGTTTTTGAATGAAAGAATGAAATTTGGTTTATTTTTCAATATTCCAACATCGTTGAACGTATCCGACTAAAAACTCGGAGGGTGAAAAACATAAAAAATAAAAAAAAAAAAATTATTCAAATTATGTCACTACTACAAACAAACATATGCTAGAGAGAAGCGGTGAAGTTTAAATATCGCCGGCGTGGTGTTTTCGTTTGCACGCCAGCCACACGTCAAAACCACGCTCACGACACGTCAGTCTGGTGTGAACACATCGGTAAGAACACACACGATTAATCGTAAGCGTCACACGCCCCGCCCAAGCCACGTTGTCGCCCCGCTGCAGTGAGAACAAGGCCTAACGCAATGAAGGACTAAACATGAATAGTAAACATGAAACAAATATATTTTAGCATAAAAACTATGCCTCATCAATACAGAAATCATTAAACTATCCATCTGTAAGGTCGTGTGCACCAGTGATCAGATAATGTGAAAGCCATGACCAAAACAAAAAAAAAGGTTACCCTACCACTAGCCGACAAATTTCGAGAAGATCTATAGAATTACTAGGGAACTCGCTTTCGTGTATAATCCGCACCGCGGATCATCCGCTCGCGGATAATCGAGGTTCCACTGTATTTCGTACCAATAGAGAATACGTTTTTGTTATGAACGTGCACTGATGAAAATTAAACTCGAGCGCAGCGCAGCGTATGTTTTGTGAAGACTGCTACTACTAATGCATCGCCTTGCGCAGGAATGGATAGATGTGAATGAACTGTAAAGTTTAAAACCTCTTAAAACAAAGAAGAAGAAGTAGAAATGACATTTGAGGTTAAAGGTTTTCTGCTGAACGAAACCGGTGGAAATGATAGAAAAACACACACACCATTGTTGATTGAACAGCTAGCTCGCTTGGTCACGCGACGCCTCTGCAATGTGACCTTCTCGAATGAAGCCATTTAATGAACTACATATACAGCCATTCCATGCCAAACCGATGTTACACTTGCAAAAAACATGGATTTTGTTTTAGTGATTGTATTTGTTTTTGCTGTTTACATGGCTTTGGACCAATGTCCTGGAAAAAAGGTAATGAAGATGGTCTAGTTTCGAGCGACATAGCACGCACTGCCATAACTATTTCGCAAATAGTGCCGTCAGTCGTTGTGTTTATCTTAGATTGCCCACCGCATCCATGTAAAGATACTATTTTCAGGAAGAAATTTATCAATTAAAAACGTTCATTTTTGTAGAGCTCCCACTGAATATGAGGCTAATGTGATAACGTGGAGTGAATATTTGTGAAATTCCATGTGCCATTTACACTCCTCCACGTTCATAGAAACAAACTAAGTTTCATTATTTTACCGTTATACAGGGTTTTCCATTTCGGGCTTCCGAAAGTATACAGCCCTGCGCTGACAACCGTTTGACATAGCTGTCAACCAAAGCGTCATATCGTTAGTTGAATGTCTGTCATTTCACAATATGGATCGTTTTAGCATCGCACAACGTGTTAATTTTGTTAAATTATACTATAAAACTGATGAAAAACCGGCAAATGTTTTTCGAGCATTACGGACGGATTTTGGTCGTCATGGACGGTCTACAGAGCACACAATCGCAAATGTAATGCGTAAATTCGAACAAACTGGATCCGTAGCGGATATTGTGAAACCTGTGCATCATCGTAATGTGCGTTCGGCCGAAAATATTGCTGCTGTTGCTGCCAGTGTGGAGGAATGTTTCGTTTCCACGGCGTGCTCAGCAATTGGGCTTGTCAAACACATCATTGTGGCGAATTTTGCATTTGGACTTGCACCTACATCCATATAAAGTCCAACTGGTACAAAAATTAGACCATGGAATGCTTCGGGCATACGTCGATTGGGTGAACGAACAACAGCAGCAAAATGCTGAATTTTTGCATCAATTTTTCTTCAGCGATGAGACACATTTCGAGCTCGGTGGCTATGTGAACACCCAAAATTTCCGTATATGGGGCTCAGAAAATCCACACGTGATTGTTGAGAGGCCATTGCATCCGCCAAAAGTCACTGTTTGGTGCGCATTATGGTCTGGTGGAGTCATCGGGCCGTATTTCTTTGAAAATGAGGACGGCGAGACGGTAACTGTGAATGGTGAGCGCTATGGCCGCATGTTAACCGATTTTTTTTTTTGCCACAAATTGAAGATATGGATACGGATGACATGTGGTTTCAGCAGGACGGCGCCACGTGCCACACAACACGTCCGACGTGGCCATATTGCGAACGAAATTTGAGGGACGCATAATTTCACGTTTTGATGATGCCAATTGGCCGCCCAGATCATGCGATTTGAACCCGCTAGACTTTTTTTTGTGGGGTTATGCGAAAGACCGTGTCTATGCCAACTCTCCGCAAAATCTTGAACATTTGAAAGACAACATTCGTAAAGTTATGACCGAGATACCGCCCCATATGTGCCGAAAAGTCATCGAAAATTACCTGTTCCGGATCAAGGTGTGCGAGGAAGCCCTAGGTGGACATTGGAATGATGTTGTATTTCACACATAATGGCATAAACCAAACTTTAATTTGAAATAACCCTGTAAAGTTGATGTTTCGAAGGCTCTCAGTGTCGGTGTGTATGTTGTGAGATAATAATCGCCAATTAATCAAAATTTCACCGAAAATGTTACTGCTTTCGAGAACTAAGCATACGACTGCTCTCTGGACCTTTTTACCACATGAATAATCGAAATAAGCCACGATATAATTGTCATCTGTTAAAAAACAACCAGTTTAATGATTTCATGAGAATTTTGGCTCAAATTATCATGCAACCGTAAGTACCTTCAACATTGTTTTGTTTCATCCATATACATTCCAAATTGAATGCAAATAATTACAACACGATATTTGGCTTGCCAATACAGATACACTTCGCCTACTGCTCCACCTCTATATGAACCTCATTGGCTTTGGACTATATTTTATTTCATTATATTTGTATATAATAAATTTTAATATATTTTTTTATTGAAAGCTGAGGTTTACATAATATATCCAAAAATCACAGATGTGATGTTTGTTGTTTTCGATTTATTCAAATTTAACCGATGATCCGAAGAACCATTTTTCTCCCATTTCCAAAAATGACGTTTTTCAAAAATTTATAACTTTTAAACTAGTGGACCAATTTAGAAAATCGACATCTCAAATTGAAGCCAAGAGCTAGTATTCTTTAAAAAAACGAAATGTTGATTTACACGATCAAATACTCAATGCAAAATATTAGTTCAATCAAACTTCATTTGCTAGTGTCGCAGACGTTAAAATTTATTTTTTTTTGAAAACCGAAAAATCACCGGAAATCGGAGTTTTCAAAAACATTTTTTGATACCAAATGTCTTAAAATTGCTTGAAACGTCGAGATTTACTGTTTTCTCGAAAAAATAAAAATACAGTAGAACCTCGATTATCCTCGATGATCCACGATGCGGATTATCCGCGAAAGCGAGTTCCATACTAATTCTGTATGGCTTCCCGAAATTTGTCAGTGAGAGTTAGGCACTCGCTCTTTTGTTTTGTTTTTTCACATTATCTGACCACTAGTGTACACGACCTTACAGATGGATAGTTCAATAATTTTTATATTGATGAAACATAGCTTTCATGCTGAAATATATTTACTTCGAGCTTGCACCACTTTTCGGTTCCATTATTGTTTTATCCGCGAATTTCGTTATTCGCGGTGACCTTGCCAGACTATTTCGCGGATAATCGGAGTTCTACTGTATGTATAATTGAGGTTCGCAATAACATAATAATTGATACTGATTCAAAGAATATACAGTAGAACCTCGATTATCCCCGAGCGGATTATCCGCAAATGCGAGTTCCTTAGTAATTCTATAAACCTTCCCGAACTTTGTCAGTGAGCGGTAGAATCTTGCTCTTTTGTTTTAGCCATGGCTTTCACATTATCTGATCACTGATGTAAACGACCTTACAGATGGTTACAGATTCAACAATTTCTGTATTGATAAAACATAGTTTTCATGCTCAAATATCTTTTTTCGTGTTAGTACCTCATTTTTAGCCCTTTTTTCGTTATCCGCGATTTTCGTTGTACGCGGTGATCTAGCCCGACTATTTCGCGGATAATTGGGGTTCTACTGTACTAGTATTAAATTTTCAATACTCGAATGAGCAACTGAAATTTTTAAAATCTCTTCGCTCTCTGACATCAATTGATATTTTGTGATTCGTTTTTTCCTACTGTTGCTTCTCGCCAACAGTTGTTTTTCGCTTGTTTCATCTGAGATAGCGATATCGGATAACAAAGATAACGGATCGAAGTATTGTCGGTACATTCCTATTCATTATTGTTGTAATGTTTTCATGTTTACTCAAAATTTTGTCCACATTACGATCGCGTCAAATTTACGCATATCCGCAGAGATATATTTCTATATTTCAACGCTTTTAAAGAAAATAGACATCAAAATATATTTACCTCGATCAATGCATAATTTTTTTCTGTATTATAGTGACCTTCATCAACACTTTTGACTGGTTCGTCACTTTAACCTTCCATTCTGGAAGAATGTCGGGAGTGAGAATTGAACTCGTGATCTTTAGCGTGAGAAGTATGGATGTTACCACTACGCCAGATCGCCTCCACACAATGCACAAAAGTCATTACAAGAGATGAAATAAAAAAAATATATTATAAGTTATAATAATGAAAATTGTTATTTTAGGTAGTTTCCATCACAAGTATCGCGTAAAAGAAACCAGAAGGCAGGTCAGCGGCAGGGTTAACATATCTATAGAATAATCTGTATTTATACAGATTTTTCAGGTTTTCATACAGATTTACAGATTTTTCAAAATAACGATAAAATGTTAGTTATGGCCAAATTGCAATGTTGGTTATGGTCCAAATTGCTTACGCATTTGTTCTACAATGATAAGTTTGTCCGATTGGAGTTAATTTCTTGGATTGGAAGTAATTTTGACGACATTGATATTCATGTTTCGCCATTTAGTAAATAATAATGGATTTTCAGGTGGAAAATGAAAATGAATTGTGAAATTGTGGTTGTAAAATTAGAGTAAAGATTGTCCGATTTGAGCAGAGATCCCTCTCTGGCCGTAGATGAATGCAATGGCGAGAAAAACTTTTTTTTTTGAAAATTTTGAAGAAAAAAGGAAAAATTCGAAAAAACTGAATTACCATATTTTTTACGGTAATAAACGGTTTGAAACTGCTTTTGAGCTTGGTAATCTGATAGTCATCGCAAATTATATAGTGAATTCTATTTTCTATTAAAGAATGTTCAAACTTCAAAATTCATCCGACGCTAGTAGTGACAAATACCATTTAAAAGATTGATCAATTAATTGTTCTAGAATTGAAGCCAACGTTCATGGCTTTCTGAAAGATCGAGATAATCGAGGAGTACATCGATCACTGGACACACCGTACATTTGGCAAATGCATTTGGAAAAAGTTACTGTTGATTCATTTGATTGACACATTTGAAATGAAGAAAGTTCTCGTGAAATAATCGAAAGACCGTTGGAAGTCAATGTTCTAAAGGTCACGAGTTGTGAAAATTACTCCCGACATTCTTCCGAAATGAGAGTGAAGTGACGAACCAGCCAAAAGTGTTGAAAGTCACTATAATACAGAAAGAAAAAAAAGTTATTGTTCGGTGGTGCGCTTTGTAAACCGGTGGAATCATTGATCCGTTTTTTCTTCAAAAATAATACCCACCAGAATGTAACAAATTAAGATGACCGTTAGAGGATCATGATCACCGACTTCTTTGACCACAACTTAGTGCTCTTAATGTGAAGGACCTGTGGCCTCAGCAAGACGAACAAGTCACTTCGCGTTTCACAAATGAAATAAATGTTTGGTGAATACTCTCACGTAATGGCCTGGGAAATAACTTCCATGATCATGCGATTGAGAATGAAGTCTTCGTATTTCTTAAAAACGTGACATCTTTCCTGATCGGCTCTTAGTGTGGTGCAATGTATTTGAAAATTATCCGGTAAATCTAAGCTAACATCTCAGCCTAGAAGGCGATCTGGCGTAGTGGTAACATCCGTATCTGTCATGCTAAAGGTCACGAGGTCACGAGGTCAATTTTCAGTCCCGACATTCTTCCAAAAAACTGGAATTAAAATGACGAACTCAGTAAAAATGTTGAAAGTCACTACAACACAGAAAACAAAAATCTCAGTTTATGATTAGGCGAGAACTGGATGCTGGATGCTGGACACTGTAGTGTGCGGCGAATTCGTCTGTGAGAAGTTTACAAGTCGTACCGAACGAGTAAACAACCCAATCGGAACCACTAACAGAACGAAGCGGTCAAAAATCGAGTCCGTAGGTTTGACGATCGGGTGCTGTCAAAATTTGAAGAATGTCTTCTAATGGACAACTCAACATATGTTGAACATTCTTCAGACGAATCCAAGGACAAACAATCTCAATCAATTTATTTATTTTTTGCGAACGATACTGTAGTTGCGGCAAGAAAATCGGATTTTTCGTGTCGAATAAGCCCAAGAATTCAGGATTATTAAAAACCGAGCAGATTTTACCCTTCATTGAACCTTACGATGGTCCAGTGAAATTTGGGCTAGATCTAACTAGCTATAATTACAACAGTGACGTGGTACTAGGATAACGGATTTCAATGTATGAGTGATTTATTAAAATCCTCTGATGAGTAGTTTCATGATTAGCTATAGAGTACACAACTGCTGTTTTGTTTCATCAACTACCAAACGCAGAGAAAGGAGGAAGCGATTAAATAAGATTATATTTTCTAGTTCTGATTGGGTGTTCAAGACGATGTAATCAATATTTGCCATGTCAAATACCGATACCCAGAGACAAAGCAAGTGAATTATGTATGGATGATGAGTGCAATGGCCGAGTTTCTGACAGAGGAGTACACCCAATCGATGTACTAAATACATCCACCACACCATCGTTGATAAAATAAGATTAAGTTATTCCCTACATTGTTGTAACTTTTGGTTGAACTGATATAGAAGTCCCAACTTCGTAAATCGAGTATCTCAAAAGACAATTCATTTGGATGTATTGTATCGTATAATTATCTAATGATACAATCGGATCCTATATACCGTAATGCATCGAAATTTGTAAACTACATACCACATTTATCAGATTTACAAAAACACGCATTCAGCAGAAATAACGTATCAAAATTGTTTTGAATGGTCGATGAATACCCTTTAAAGCACCAAACTTCAAGCTCGTTTTTCTCGAAATCATAAAAATGTAACATGGTCCGGTCAGACCTAACACCGACCATATCATAGCATGAAAAATTACTATTGGTATAGAATTAGAGGGCATTCATGTAAGTTATGATTCACAGAATTTCACAAAATCATTTTATATCTGTTCAAAATTTTAAAGTTGATTCAATGTGCCATGATTTGAAATCCGGACGTTTTTTAAATCGTGATTGGAATTTCGGATACTTTTGCTTCAAACTCTGGACACATTTCGTCAGCACAATTTGTTTGAAAGAAATTATTTATTGATTATCGTAAGATTTATTACTTGATAGTTATTCTATAACAATCTTTAGGCAACTTCAATAATGAACAAAAGTGAGGCAATTTAATTTATGATTTTTTTTATAGTCAATAATAACCATGTGTAAATATCGCTTTTGGATACAACTAGCCGCTTGACCAAATTATTAGCAGGGCTCTTGGAAAGTTCCAGGTGTCTTTGCAGAAAGTTATTGATCCATTCTGCTGAGTTCGGTTATTCAACTTTCTGAGATTTTCGACGACTTTCCCTAACTTTTCCACTCCATGATAATTATTTCTTCTTCGTTGAAAGTATGCTGCTGCGGATGGGCGGTTCTTTTGCATCCGCCGTATAGTCCGGACCTTGCACCAAGTGACTACCACCTGGTTTTGTCCATGGCGAACGAGCTAGGTAGTCAGAAGTTAGCCACAAAAGAGGCCTGTGAAAATTGGCTATCCGAGTTTTTTGCCAATAAAGAAGCGAGCTTCTATAACAGGGGTATTATGAAGTTGGCATCTCGTTGGGAACAAGTCATCGAACAAAACGGCGCATATTTGACTTAAAACAGATGATTGTATAACTAATTTTATGAACAAATGAAAATTCAAAAAAAATACCGCAGGACTTTTTTGACAGCCTAATACTTCACGGTGAAAACGAAATGAAGTGTATCCACGATGACAACGGTACGGTGTCGACATCTGGACACGAAAATATTTTCCCACTAAAACTTATCATTATAAGAACAAATTATCTTCAGATGAAATGTTTGTATGAGATTGTTTTACCACATGAAGAAAACAAAGTTTTCCATTCACATTGAACACTAATTTGAAACGGAGAAGTTAATCTTCATTGATAAGTTTTATTTGAATAGTGCTCATTCTGCCTGAAAACCCACTATTATCTATGACGCTTCACTAACTCGTGGAAAGTAGTTCAATGATGAGCCGTGGGTCCATAAACTGCACAAATTTTATTGGCAGCTTGAGATGCATTTTTGCCTTTGTCATAGTAGTACTGTAAAATATGTCGGATTTTCTCTTTATTTTGCTCCATATTTGCGACACTATAACTCACGAACGACTTAACCAAACAAAACACTGTCAACGACTATATCATAGCGCGCAAAAATACCTTTCCAACAAGCTATAGTATGACTCGATACAATGAATACAACTAGAACTACGCGCTTACAACGACACCTCGCGGAAATACCGCAGGACTTTTTTGACAGCCTAATATATTCGAGAATCAGGCCCTTTGTTTTTATTTTTGACATTTTTTTTGTCAACAGCTAGGTACTATGCTTGACGCAATAGTGACTATCAGTGACATTAATTCAACATTCTTGTTATGATCTTGGAATGATATTGAGTCTGGATTCTGAAGCATTACGGTATTCTCCAATCGATTGATTTCATCCATGAACCAGACTATGATGAAACTATTACTATAATGAATAATGAGAATGGTCTATTCTATATATACCTGAAAACTTGGATGTTGTTCTTAGTTGGCATTGACTATCCCAGAGGAACTTCACCTTCTAAACGCAATACTTGCTTAATTTTTTAGATTTTTAGATTAGATTTCCATGCCAAATAACACGCTTTGACTGTTGTGGCAAGACATTTAGAGTGACAAGATCGAGACTACTCATATACCCATGCAATTTAACAGCTTTTCTCAATGCTGAGCATTGATGTTACAACTTTCAAATAGCTTCTTAATGGCTGGAAGCGAATGAACATGAAAGTTCATTCGAAAACAGAAAAATAAACAAAAAAATAATAATTCAGAACAAAGGCGTGTAATACCCGATGACAAGTATGGAAAAGTTCATTCGCTCATTTCTCCACACCTAATTATAAATCACTCTAGTATCTGCTTGAAATAATCATGGCGAAAGAATGCAGCAAGCAATCGTGAGATTGCACGATGAATCATTTTACACTCCCCGACCATCTTTATTCGGGACTGATAGTGAACATAACAAAACAAAGAGTGGAAAACAACATTCAATGAATGAATACTCCTCTGGAAAGATCGTACGAAATAAAATAACAAGTGAGTCAAAATAAACTGAATCTGCGTGTATGTATGATTTTATTTTCCCTTGTACTCTTTTCCTTGTCAGCATTCAAGTGCAAATGAATCCCCCTTCCCGTTCACCAATAACTTGCGTTAATATGGTCTTTTGCGTTGGCTTAGATCGTTTCATACTAGAAAAAAAAAAAATGTAATTGCAAAAGTGCACAGGAAACAACTCGATTTCAACTATCTACCTATATTTTACTGCCGCGATTGAGGCTCAATGATTGCTTTTTGAGTGAAAAACGAATGATTTTACAGAGACACTCGCTGGCTCAAGCAAAAGTTTCCAATTTGATTCTTTCACCATCTAACGTCATTCCGAGAGGCAAATGAGGGAATGCAAAAATTTCTGAGAATAGATGAGCGGAATCGAGACAGTATTTTTCCGTTCTAATCGAGAATGAACTTTGCGAAGAGGATATGTGAATGTTTTGTGTCTCAAATAAAGTGAGGCATAAACGGAGAATAGGGTGAGTTTTATTTCAGAATGAGTGTTGTTGAACGAATTTCGATGCGATTTTGCCCATACCTGCCCGATGAAATGATCATACGCTCAACATGTGATGCGTACACATTCAGGTGTTATTCTACAGGTTGAAATCCCAATTGCAAGAGTATTGCGATATTTGGCAAACTTGTGTATTATTCCCGCAAATGCAGGACGATTGAATCAACCATTTTCAGCTACTTATAAAAACAACGCAAACCAATCCATACGCTCCTTTCAGGACCACCAAAAGCTTCAAATAATAAGTTAATTTTCAAACAATTATATAATTCTTGAGTAAGCCTGAGATAATAATAAAAATTGAAATTTACAGACCTAAGTGATATAATATGGGGCTCTTTGGAAAAATCGTCCTATGTTTATGAATA
Source organism: Toxorhynchites rutilus septentrionalis (assembly GCF_029784135.1). Lineage (NCBI taxonomy): Eukaryota > Metazoa > Arthropoda > Insecta > Diptera > Culicidae > Toxorhynchites > Toxorhynchites rutilus. The sequence goes on from NC_073745.1 coordinate 205,597,763, forward strand.
ACTTTCAAACATTCCAAAGTATTTCGCGAAACCATCAAAACGAAATATATCACGTATAATTTCTTTGCACATAAATGGGCACTCCGTTACCAATCCTAATTTGATTTCCGATACCTAAACGGAAAACAATCATGTCGCATTCCACCACCACCAAACCAATTTGACTTTTAAATATAATCGAACTGTGCAAAGCTAAAAAATAAAGTGAGAAAGGAGCAGGAAATCGAAACGTCGAAAAAATCATCGGTGCGATAAAACAGAAACTGGATGTAAATTATGCATAATTATGGCACGTGCTCATTGCTGCTGCTGATGAGGAGCTAAAGCGAAGATACTAAATAAATACAAAACGAGTTTGATTCAGCAACGTCGTCTCCACCGGGGTGACTAACTGCTGTCGGCCAGACTTCAGTGCCTACCCCTTTCAGTGCTATGGGTGCAGTTGAGCGCGGTGTCACTTTGACACACATATTAAATCGTCCAATGAGCCGGTTGCTTAAATCATGCGCAACCAACCGCCCGCCCGATCAGTAGTTCCGATGGAAATCGTCGTCAAATCTGGAGGTGAATTTATTGTTGATTTCAAAAGTATGCTAGGCGTGTTTGAAAAAATGGCGAGTAGAAGCCACCTACATATCTTGATGCTACGCTGCGACACTATAGTATAGCGAACTGTTGTTTTCAAGAATGACAACCAATTCACTAACCGGTAAATAATGAGATGACACGATATCGAATGTGTGCGTTTTATTCTTATTTTGCCGCTAATCGTTCCACCTTGAAACTGCCGCCCGCATCTATCAGGTGTGTTTTGATCATGTAAATGTGGAAGCTTGACAAGTTCGCCCCCAGAATCATATGCCCAGATTTATACAAGTACGCGGAATACCTGTAGTACTTAATACATCGCTAATAGAAACGATCCCCATTTCGTCATCTTCGACAATAAAAACGAGTTTTGTATGTATTTCTTCACATGATTTCTATGTCAATTTGGCAATTCATCGAGCTAGAATGAGTCATCAGGGTTCGAAACCACAAGTTACGATAATCGCGAAGGCAACAACAAAGATAAGATATAATGTGAGTGTTTTGCGCGATAACTAATTTTCCGGTAGTATACAATCATTGATTCGAAAGTTGGATCTGTAAGAAGTGTAAAAATAGAAGCTGAACATAGAGGCGAATGAACTGCAAAGTTTAAAGCCTCTCTAAAACAAAAAGATAAGATAAGATAAAAGCTGAACATGTTGTAATCTTGGGGAAGATAATATAGTTCGAGGGAGTCTCCGTAGCCACATTGGCTACGCGTTCGCTTAGTAAGCGATCGATCATGAGTTCAAAACTCAGGGCCCTCAATTGACCATCTTTGTGTTGTTATAGAATAACTATGTCCACAGAGGGTCAGTTAGAGGCGAATGAACTGCAAAGTTTAAAGCCTCTTAAAGCCAGGAAGGAGGAAGACCAAGGCTGTGCTGTAATGGAGGAGAATTATCTCTTTCGAAGTCTTCTGAAAATACATCGTCTTCTCCTCTTCATCTTCTATTTAATATGTCTTTAAAAACTGGAATATTCCCAGACAAATGGAAACAATCTTTCTTAGTACCTATCTTCAAATCAGGCTCAAATTCTGACATCCGTAATAACCGTGGCATTGCTATTATCTCTCGCATTCCTAAATTATTTGAATCAATTATTAATGCAAATTCTTCAACAAGTAAGAAGTCGAATTACATGTAGACAACACGGTTTTTTCAAATGCCGCTCTACATCAACTAACCTATCAGCATTCGTCACCTTTTTACTAAATGCAATGGACAATGGCAAACACGTAGAAGTCCTCTATACGGACTTTAGTAAAGCATTTGACCGAATCGACATCCCATTATTAATCTTCAAACCGGAAAAATAGGAATAGCACACAGTCTTTTGAAATGGCTTAACTCATATTTAATAGAACGCGAACAAATAGTTCGTTTCCAAAACAACCATTCAAACCCCATTAAAGTCACTTCGGGAGTGCCGCAAGTATCCCATCTTGGCCCTCTTTTTTCATTTTGTACATTAATGACATTTCCTCTATTATTAGGTGTATAAATGTTCTCAAATATGCTGACGACATGAAGCTCTTCGTGGAAATTGGAAATGACAGCGACTTTGAAGCATTCCAGAATGAAATAAATGTATTCTACACGTGGTGTAAAAAAGGCCTCTTAGAACTTAATGCAAAAAAAATTAGTGCAATAACATTCAGCAGAAAACAACAAACACCAAATATTGTAATATCCCTAGGAAACGAAACTGTAAAAAAAAGCAGAATAGTCAGAGATCTAGGCGTCATTCTTGACTCTAGACTCACATTGATTGAACACCACAACTCAGTAATAAACAAAGCAAATAAAGTGTTAAGCTTCATAAAACTCTTTGCACATAACTTCCAGGACCCATATACAATGAAAACATTATACACCACATATTAGGCTGTCAAAAAAGTCCTGCGGTATTTTTTTTGAATTTTCATTTGTTCATAAAATTAGTTACAATCATCTGTTTTAAGTCATATGCGCCGTTTTGTTCGATGACTTGTTCCCAACGAGATGCCAACTTCATAATACCCCTGTTATAGAAGCTCACTTCCTTATTGGCAAAAAACTCGGATAGCCTATTTTCACAGGCCTCTTTTGTGGCTAACTTCTGACTACCTAGCTCGTTCGCCATGGACAAAAACAGGTGGTAGTCACTTGGTGCAAGGTCCGGACTATACGGCGGATGCAAAAGAACCTCCCATCCGAGCTCCCGGAGCTTCTGGCGCGTCACCAAAGAAGTGTGTGGCCTGCCGTTATCCTGATGGAAGACAATGCGGCCTCTGTTTATCAAAGATGGCCTCTTCTTCATGAGTGCTACATTCAAGCGATCCAGTTGTTGGCAGTACAGGTCCGAATTGAGCGTTTGGCCATAGGGAAGCAGCTCATAATAGATTATTCCTTGACAATCCCACCAAACACACAGCAGAACCTTCCTGGCCGTTAATGAGGGCTTGGCCACCGTCTGAGCCGCTTCAGCGGGCTTCGACCACGACCGTTTGCGCTTCACGTTGTCGTAAGTGACCCACTTTTTATCGCGAGTCACCATCCGCTTCAGAAACGGGTCGATTTTGTTGCGATTCAGCAGCGATTCACATGCGTCGATACGGTCAAAGATGTTTTTTGCGTCAACGTGTGTGGCACCCATACATCGAGCTTCTTTGTGAATCCAAGCTTCTTCAAATGGTTAATAACGGTTTGATGACTTATCCCCAGCTCTTGGCCGATGCTACGGCTGCTATTATGCCGGTCTTTCTTGGCTAATTCAGCGATTTTGTCGCAATTTTCGACGACAGGCCTTCCGGAGCGTGGCGCATATTCGACGACCTCTACACCAGAACGAAAACGTTGAAACCATCATTGTGCGGTGGAAATGGAAACTGTATAGGGTCCATAAACTGCACAAATTTTATTGGCAGCTTGAGATGCATTTTTGCCTTTGTCATAGTAGTACTGTAAAATATGTCGGATTTTCTCTTTATTTTGCATTTTTTTTTTATACTGCAGCTTTGTATGGAATCCTTATATTGTGGCACACGAAGAACGCATAGAGTCTGTCCAAAAACAATTTCTTTTGTATGCACTTCGTAAATTGAACTGGACATCATTCCTTCTTCCCTCATACGAAGCACGCTCCACGCTGATCAACATAGAAACACTTAAAGAACGTAGAAAACTTTCAATGCTTTTCTTTGTAAACGATCTTATTTCACAACGTGTACAGTCAGCGGAATTGTTATCTGGCTTAAACTTTTATGTACCAGGACGTCAATTAAGAACAAGGAGCTTATTCCAAATAAAAGCATCTAGAACAAATTATGCAAGCAACGCTCCTGTAAATCGCATGATGCTTATGTACAATCGTCATTGCGACAAAATTGACATCACAATGAATAGAGAGCAAATTTAAAACATGTGCCGTGGAAATAACAATTAGTTAGTAGTTGCACAAAAGGATTTTGCATGTGTGATAAAAAAAGTCATAAACTGTGATGTTTAATTTCAATATTAACGTTAAGTCCCGAATTGTACTTTCTACGCTTTCCATTCAGCTCGAATCAAAAGCGTTTGCACAATACCAGGATCGGTTCCTCGCTCGCAAATATATTTATTGTATAAAAAGAAAATAGTCAGGAATTAAACTAGAAAGGGGTCACATATTGTAAAACATCCGAAAACATTTTTGTTTTCTATATTCGCTTGTTTTGTAACTGTTGTTCGACACGGGACTAAACGTGTTATGTCATGAAACTTTATAAATTATGTTAGTTAGAGTCTCGATTTCTCCAAAAATACAATTATCTAAAAACCAAAGCAAATCAAATGAAGTCAGAAGTACAATAAACGATGTATCTACACTAGAGGCGTGTGAGCCGAGAAGTTTAAGGCCTCTTAAAGTCAAAAGAAGAAGAAGAACAATGTATCCACATTAACATTCCAAAAACTTCAAAACTTGAAGAATCACTTCAGTTTCAATTGATTCATTTTAACGATTTTGATTACTCTCAGTAAAATAGAATAATAACTGTATTAATGAGCTTTCAGAGCCATAAAGTTTACCAAATCGTAGATATATTTCCACAGAACCAATACAAATTATCTGATAATGGTAAATTATTTCAGAAAATGCTTATACAACGCTAAATGTTGGAACTATCACTGGAACATCTACTCTAATTTGGTATTTTTGGTTTGTTTTACCAACATTCACATGAAATTCAAAATTTTTGGATTCAGCTTTGTATATGTTTGTGATTTTGATCTTTCTAACTTTTGCGTACGATGTATAATAATGATAATGATAATAATGATTGTTGATTTATTCAATGTATTATTTCATGTTTTTCTAACAGAACAATACAACCCAAATCATTTTATTTGGTATAGTGTATTTGTTAGTTTTTAGATGACATTTTCATTGTAAATGCAAACTGGACACGACCAGAGGATTGAATATCAGGACTAAACCAGAAGAATTCGTAGAACATTCGAGAAACCAAAACATGAATCACATAGAATTTTGTATGAATAGATTCTATGTGATTCATGTTGCATAAAATAGGAATCTATTGAATAGGATGTGCGGCAAATGTAGAAAATATAGTTTCAGTAATTTCTATAGAACTTGCCAGTGCAAAAATATTTGTAAAAACACAAACTTATGCTTATGCATTTTTATTAACATTCACAGAACTGAAGCACAAAGTCACGAACAAGGCAAAAATTAGCATGACATATGCTGCATCATAAAAGTCCTCTCTCACATAGCTGTTATGATTCATTTTTCAATGCCTAAATGCACATTGTCAACAACTGAGGCTAGCGACAACCAATGCAATATGTCTAGTCCTTCGACGATGGTGAAATTGTTGGAAATCGCTTATCTACGGAGAATTCCTGCTACGCACAAACACACACGCTTCCACTCTCGTCGAAATGAATGCACTCTCGAACCAATTTTATGTTTTGTTCCAGCATATAAATATGATTCATACTTGTGTTTTTACGTAGATAAGTTCTCACCTGTTAAACCGTATGGTTGTGATAACTAGGAAGATTACAACTGATATTTTATTGCACCGTGTTTTCAGTATAGTATCGCATTACTTCTTTTACTGTTAACTTTGCCAGCTGTCAAAAAAGAAACTTTAAACTCACACCGCAACTTGGAGCATACTGGGTTTTCTGCTTCACTATACACATACTAAGGAGTTCAATTTTTTTGGAGGATGCCACTACACTCCGGCACTCCGTTCTCCTCGAATATGCACACATTCACCATTTGTCGATTCGATGAACACCAAATAAGAAACTTCTTTTTTCCATTTCAATTTACACCATACTTTTTAACTGAGTTTAAAGATAAAATCTGAAATATGCAATTATCTTAATAAATGCAGATAGAAACTAACTGCGTTTCGATGCAACTGATAGTCAAACCTATGATATTTCGAATTTGACATGAGATTAAGCAAATATCGCAACAATCTACATTCAAACGAATGTTATAAAATCCATAAAAATCCTGTCACTGCCAAAACATCATCACAATGTCGCAAACCATATTTTAGAAAAAATTGGTGTATACCTCCCCGATTATCCATAAAAACGACTTTTCGATGTATGTGCGAGAGCACGATTTGGCATGTTTTCGTGTTAGTTTGTTTCAGACTTACTTTAGCAAAAATTTCTCCGCTGGCGCTGGTCTGGTATGATCCGCTCTGCCGTGTAGAAAAAAAACGAGAAACTAGAAAATCAGTGACTCCACACTTCCGGGAACGAAAATTGGTTTTATACGCGATTTCACTCACAAATCAACTTTTTCAACGATTACGGGTGTGAAATTCACTCTACCCAATCTTATTATCGAATTATTCCAAGCTGTAACACGTAAAATTCACCTTTTCTCTTCACTTCAATCAATCGTATGCACATCTGCCGCATCGGCGAAAAAGAAAACACCGCGAGATGACGTCTCTAGACTTCAATCGGAGTGAGTTCGAAATGTAAACTGCCGTTCATTTCGATGCTCTCTTGCCACGATCGATGGTTTGCTCGGTTTGCTCTGCGGTGGAAACTTTCCCTTTGTCTACATTATTTTCTACACATAACGAGATGAAGAAATAATGGTGGGAAGCAGAATTACTTCAAATGAATAGATACCACGAAGCAACAATGAAGTTTCTCTATTTTTGTTGTCAAATATTCTGATAAAAAATGTAGTACCAGTTATACCATCAACGACCAAGCTGTAAAATTTTTTTTTTGACGAAAGCCATTGGTTTAATTTTGATTATTAGCGTTGGAGAAACCTCTATGTTGGAGAAATATTTGTTCCAATCTTCCATTTTCCAGAAAATGGCGAACATCGGCTAAAAAACTGCATTATCCAAACGCGCTATGTACCTCGTTTTGATTGGTCCAATGTGTGCTTTTCGAATGGTTCCGACCAAAAGGAGCAATCAGAGTAAGGCAAGGCGCAAATTGAGACGCATATAGCGCGAGTAACTTGGCGCGATATAGCGCCTGTTTTTGTGACTAATGGAAACAGATAGAACGGCGCAAATTGGCCAGATGACGCGAGATGGTGAAGCGCTCGTGAGACACGACTCGCGCGACGCTGTGGCTGAACCACAGTTTCTCGTGCTGGTCATGCCAGTAGTGATCCCCGATAATCGTTCGATTAATCGATTAATCGAATACTTCCTACAGAAATCGATTATTAATCGAACGAATACTGCGCAACCAATAATCGAAGCGAACGAATAGTTTACGTCGATTAATCGATCCAAACCCAGAGAAAAAAAACGTATGGCCGCTGCAGTTTTTTACTGAAATTCAATCATTATCTTTGACGCTCCTCTGGGATCGTAAACAAAGCTCAATGGCGTCAATGCGAATTGAGCTTCGTTAACGAGTTTAGGGGAGCGTAAAAAATAATAATTGATATTCAGGCGGAATGAACACTTTTTTGATTCAAGATGGCTTTCTAGCAAATGAGGAACATTAGTCTAACTAATTATTTCGCTCAGTGTGACGATTAATCAATTAATCGATTATTTGGGGCGATTAATCGTATCGAATAACAAACTGCTGAAAAGTATTCGATTAGCTGATGAACGATTAATTTAAAAAATCGGGGATCACTACATGCCAGATGTGGTAGTTGTGTTGGTGAACAATCATATAGCGCCGTGGGTTTGACACTGTATGGCTGTACTGGTCGGGTGATTGTGTTAGTAAATAAATATATCGCGCAACTCTGTGTTAATCAGTCATTGTATGCGAGTGGCATGTTATTTACACCAAACTGCGACTCAATATGCGCTCCACCACGCTACGTTTGTGGCACGTATGAGTCGTGTTGGTAGTCTCGCGTTCGCTTACGAGCGCTATACGCTTCTCAATTTGCGCCTAGCCTAACAGCGAAATATAATTTGAATACAAGCAAACCATTGAATCGTATGCCACTTCGTAAGCCGATAATAATTTTGCTTGTTAGCTCTGTTTGACTATTATATATACCGAGCAAATCGATTACATCGACCGAGTGCAACTGTCATACTGTCAAAGTAGTTTGGTTTGCTTGTTATATACCTTCAGTGAGTACCGTGAATACCTTGTCCCTGATATTTTCATTGGAAAATGTTTCCGAAACGCTTAAGGTGAAGGGTGAAGGAAGCCACAAGTGGCTGCCACTCATTTCTTTCATCTCCCTCTCTCACCCCTGGCCCGAAAATCAATAATTTTGCGAAATAGTGTGAAGAATATGTTCGTTTTCGCACACGCCCCATCTAGTAATATCAACCAAACTCTAATCGATTACTAACAAGAAGTACAAATATCGCCGGCGTGAAGTGTTCTCGTTTGCACGCCGGCCACACACCAAAACCACGCTCACGACACATCAGCTTGGTGTGAAGACATCGGTAAGAACGGAAGGTGGAGGGCTGCCATACAAATGAAACCCAAATTTCTGCGTTACTCGAGAATTAATCAAGCAATCGAAACCAAATTAGGTATATGGAGGTTTTAGGATGCAATAAATGTTTTCACGGTGGTTAGACACTCCACCCCCCTCTCTAAGGGGGATGCCATACAAATGAAACTCAAATTTCTGCATTACTCGAGAATTAATCAAGCAAACGAAACCAAATTATGCATGTGGAGGTTTTAGGATGCAATAAATGATTCTACTCTTAGGGTGGGCTGTCATACAAATGAAAAACGAATTTCTGCATAACTCGAAAACTAATCAAGCAAATGGAGCCAAATTTGGCATGTGAAGTTTTTAGGGGGCACGAAACGTTTCTATGGTGAATAGACACTCCTCCCCCTCTCTAAGGGAAGAAAAGGGGAGAGGTCTGTCTTTGTTTTATCATATTTTCTGTATCAAACATTTATTCCATGTAACGGAGAAACATGTTATTTGCAAGTGGTTGAAAAATCTTGAACGAGAATTGTGTCAGAAAATAATCTGATTATATAATGATGAGTTTTGATAGAAGTACTAGGAATTTTTTAGTGTAAGGTAAATTCAACGGGTCGATTAGATGATCAATCAATGAACAGTTCTGCGGCTGGACTCATGAACTTGCGCTTAGTAAGAAAACGTGAATGTTTGAAAGTATTGATAACAAAAAACAGGAAGTGGGTTATATCTATGGTATAACCGCAAGGGTGACGTAGGACTATCGTTGATTTAGAGATCATTTGTTTGAAGTTGAATCTGAATTCATTCTGAATGAATGAATATATGGAGAACTTCGAAAACGAGAGCGTTACGTTGGAGGCACAAGGTTTTATGCATCCAATATTGGATACGGAAATATCCTACTGATGGGGAAAAATAATCTTCAGAAGCTATCCTGTTTATTGCGATTGATTGAAAAATCACAAAACCAAATGTATTTGGTCACAGTGTTACATGGATAGAAAACATTAAAATAAACTCTTTCACATGAATGTAATTTTAAATTCCCAGAGGAACTGGCAGATTATTTTCAGTAACGATTGGATATTTCCACATTTTCCTCGATACTGGAAGCCCACCAGTGGTTTATGCTAACTCGATAACCATCTGTTAATAGCACTTGATTGAAACATATTTGGTCACAGTGTTACATGGATAGAAAACATTCAAATAAACTCTTCCACATGAATGTATTTTTAAATTTCCAGAGGAACTGGCAGATTTTTTTCTGGATCTTTCTCGATGCTGAATGGCATCCAAACGGAAAGAATTCCGCGCGTGTATGTGTGTGTGTGTAGCGGCTGCTTCGAGATCTTCCCGGGGAACCGTTTGTGGCATCACTCTCCTCCTGATGGATTCCCTTCTGGCCTAAGGTGCACAAACAGGCTCTTGGTGACACCGTTCATCCGCGCTTTCATGATAAACGAAGAGCTTCACCACAACAGCGACAACATGCTCCAATCGCTGTTCAATTAGAACTGAGTGGATTTCCGAGCGGCGCTCGCTTATATACCGATTGGTGATTTCAATAGCCTGTTTTGAAAGCAATTTTAAGACTATTGAAACAAGTTTTTGGATCAGAAAGTAACAAGTATAGAACGCGTAGACATTTTATCTTTCGAATGAAGTGTTTATCATACCATTTCATTCAGTTGTTTAGGAGCTATTAACACTCAAAATCTCGGTCTCCGGCGTAACGCTTTCGTTTTCGCAATTTTGATTTTACACCCCGGTATAGAAATGAAAGACGTAGTCCTACGTCAAAACAAATGTTGGGCGGGACGAAGTTTGCCGGGTCAGCTAGTGTGTTATAAATTTGCTTATGTTACACTCGCGTATAATCAGAATTTTACTTCATATGCAAATACACCTTCTATATATATTTATGGGTACTTTCGTATTAGCGTCACCGGAGCCGAAATACAATAGATAGCAATTACTTAACCGGGCAAACGTATGCCATTCAACGCTCGCTAGCGCTCGGTCGGACCTAACTAAAGGTCTCCTATATTTCAAACTAACTAAGGTCTCCTATCTAACAAACTAACGGGCAATCGATGGAACACAGGTTTGTTTGCGAAAGGCCGCCGCTTCCGACGGCCGACTCGGATTGCGTCACCTTGGCGGCTTAGGGCCGCCTCTGTTCTTTATCCTCGATTGATTACGTTGACCTCAGAATAAATTTAATTAAGAAAAACCAATTTATAATGAAAATTGCGCTCCGGTGGCGTTTAACCTTAAATACCCCAAATTCCAAATACGCATTTTCATAGCACTAAAAAATGACAAAACACTGCATACTACAAGGCAACAACAATACAAATAATATTTGAATGACAGTGCGAACAATAAAAATGCTATCTATTATATTTCGGCTCCGGTGACGTTAATACGATAGTACCTATTTATGTTTGCAATTGTTCATCGGAACACATCGTTCATACATTTTATTTCAGTATTGAATTGTCATTTTCTTCAAATGTATTCCAAAAATCGTGTCAGTTTAGCACCACACAGTCTAATAAGTGAATTGATCTATTTATTTGTGCTTTGCTCTTCTCTCACAAACACTTTTACCCCATAAAGAATACGTGGTTTTACCTATACTACTACAATAGCTTCGTTCCACCTTCACCTTAAAAATATGTAATTTTCAGCACAAAGTTAGAGCGAGAACAAGATCACCTCGATTTAGAAAACTATATTTAGGCGTTTCTGGAACGTTTCCCATGAGAAAATATTTATTAAATATATGCCTTGGGAGTCTGTAACGATTCCGACAGATCGCTTGAGATCCGAACACATCATCACACACCGTTCATCGTAGCCTGAATCAGTTTTGTCAGCTTATGAGTAAAGCCGTGTTCTTCCATGATTCTCCATAGCTGTCGACGGCTGATTGTATCATATGTCAATGAGTTGAAATACATGAATAGACACGATCTGCTGAAATAAAAACCAGAACGTAACGAGATTCCGAATCACGAGGATAAGAAAAGAGGATCAACGATAGATGGAACAAAATGGGCATTGTGCCATAAAAGGCTCGCGAGCGAATCCATCATGAGGAACAGGCCTTTTTGGTTTCAGGCGTGTAACGGACATTTGGCCAAAAGTTCGCTCGAAAAGTTTGGACATAGATTCTACCTTTCTTCCTTGTTTATATTAGAGAGGCTTTAAACTTTGGTATAGATTCCTCGATGAACTCCCGGTTAACCGTCAAACCACTCGGTCTAGTGAACCACCACTACACCTAATCGTAAAGGACCTGCGATAACCCACTGGCCAGGCAGACCATAAATACAAAGTACGACTTCTCTCGGCAGTGCCACTTCGATATCGTTCTGTGCCTGTCAATTGTTGTCAAAGAGAGAAGACGCCGAGCAGCGATCAACTGTCCACGTGTCGACATATTAGTTCGATCGATTTGGACGCTTCCGCGGTCGAACCCCATAAGACCATAACTCCTTTCTTCCTTGTTCTAAAATTTCTCATTTCCAACCATTCATATTTTCCACCCTTCCAACCTGTCAACCAACTCTATCTATCATAGGGTCCTATTACGTAAATCGAATCGAGTGGTCGATACGATCTCTATCACAATCACACGAAGCAAAATTTCGTATTTTTGGAATCGAGTCAAGTTCTTGCTCAAACTTTATGTGTTGCTAGATGCATATTTTGAAGCGTTTCTGAAATTTTTCCCAAAGCAATATATCAGGGATGGAAACCAAACCAAAATTAGATGCAACAAGCGAACTAAAAAACTTGAAAAAGTCTGACAGTTGCACCGATAGGTATCACTCGGTCGATGCTACCGTATACACACTATAGCAAAATAAAGTAAATGCGCAAAAAATTTATCGTGTCGAATTACATAATAGGGCCCAATATATGATTACAATTGTTTTTTTGATGTATTCATCACTTTAATTTATGAATAGTCGTAACAATGCTTATGGAGCAAATTTGTAGTTTTTGACAAGCAGTATTTTTTGGATAATAAATTTAATTTACCATTTAACCCTTTAACGGGTACTAGCAACCAGTATTCAGAATGCAACTCGGTGCTGATGCGCAGCAAGATTTTTGTACCCAGTTGAGCTCCCACTCCTTGCGTACACTTGCGCTCTGGCGAATGAGCACGCTCCGAAACACAGATGAAATGTTTGGTTGTCAACGCCGTTCTTGCGCCCAATTTGCGCTGAGTTTAACGCTGAATTTTGCGCCGTATTTCTATATTGCGCGCTTGAATCTGGATTGCTATCTTTGTTGAGATATTTTTCTTCACACAAGTGTATACGGTTCGCGTGGAGACGCGCTGTCGTTTTTATGCTTTGCTTAGAACGAGCGAAGACAAAGCGGGCGCTAGAATTTTATGTGTATGTGTGTGTGTATAGAATGAGGCGCGCATCACTTGTGTGAGATGTTTGATATCTGAGTTCTGCGCCCGATACATTTTGCGCTGTCGTGTTTATGAATTTTTTGCACTTCGCACCAAGAGAGAACACGTGTTTGCTTTGAACGCGCGCTGATGAAAATAATACTCAAGCGCAGCGCTGCGTATGTTTTCTGAAGACTGCTGGCAACTATATTGCCACCAACGATTTTATTTTTGACGTAGGATTACGTCTTTCGGGAACATATTGGGGTACAAATTGAAAATCAAAAATCGAGCACATTGTGAAAATTGTCCAATTTCAAACGCTTATTGCTCAGTCATTTCATGATGTATTGATGAAATTTTTGCGTCAATCGATTTCGGTACTTCATAACAATTTTTTATATTGAAGAAAATAATATATGTCATGAAACTAACTATCGAACAATTTAAAAACCTCAACCCCTATCCTAACGGAAATACCCACTTCTGATTGGTCGAAATTGACGACACATGTGGCGGGTCCCTATCAGAGACATAAAAACCAAGCTACCTGGGGGAAATCGGCATTGCAAATACTTGAAAGTAGGGGGAGCTTTTGTTCCTACCGAAATGTGTTTCCTAACAGAGTCATCAAAACCAAGCTGGCTGGGGGAAATCGGCATTGCAAATATATGCAAGTCGGGGGCATTTTTATATTGCCAGTAAGGTGAGTGATACGATTAATTCTATGAAATAAAATTTAAATTTGGAACCTTAATGTTGGTTGCTTCGTGAAATTTCATATCAATGACCGATCGTGTATTGTGAAAAATTTAGCACAAGTGGTCGGTGTTAAGTCAGACCGGGCCATGTGACATTTTTCTGATTTCGAGAAAAACGAGCTTGAAGTTTGGCGCTATAAGGGGCTTTCATTGAGCGTTCAAAACAATTACGATATGTTATTCCTGCTGTACGCGTGATTCTCCAAATCTGATAAGTGTGGTATGCAGCTTACGTAATACTTAGTTAAATACAATCAATAACTCGAAATTTTTAATTTTGCTGCTTGGTCCCCTCTGATTTAACACCGACCAAGTGTAAGTGCAAAATTGTATATGGTAGCAGTTGTGTTAAAAATGGCATGAAATATGAAACGATTCATTCCAGTGATCATTAAAAACCAAGGTGGGTTCCCGCTCGAGAACCGGTCGTTTGATTTAAGTTGTCTGTTTTGTTGTGTTCATTTTCACCCAAAGAAAGTTTATGAGGCGAGAAAAATTGGAAAAGGGAACAAACATTAGAAAAAGGTAATTTCCTGTATGCTCTACATTTGGTATTAGTTGTTGTTAGTCCAATTAAAATCCGCATTGGGTTGAATATACACAGAAAGTAAAAATTGTAAAAGAAATTTATCTTTTCCATTTCAAATATGTTTTCTCTATATCAAAGTAACATATTTTTACTGATGAGAAAAATTGATAATTGTGTTCGGTATTGGTAATTATCTCATTGGTGAGTTTTTTTTTCTCTATTTCATCCGTACATAACTCAGGAGGTATCTCGTCTTGGATCACGTCTTGGATCATAATATCTTGTTCCACTTCGGTATCTTCTATCTGATACGCACCATCCAACGACTGTTTACCATCCTTCTGTCACCATCACTCGGTAAACACTGGTGGAGTGAACAAACAATACTCAACAACTAAACAAAACGGTCCTTTTCAGGGCCACCAAATCATTAACAAAGAGTTTAACGATGTAACTCTTCAAACTTATCCAAAATTAACAGATAGCCTAACGGAATCCTACGTTGGATGCGGTCGTATCTCGGACACAACCCTCCTGTGACTTTTTTATTTTCTTTCACAATAAATTATCACTTCTAAATTTATGTGGTAACTTGTTCTGATTGCTAGACATCCATGCCTGATTTTTTTGAGCGCGAAAAAATCAAAAACTATTCATCTTGGAGCCATTTTCCCGTAAAGTCATCAAAAATTCAAATACAAAAAATCATGTTTACCATCAAGTGTTTTCCGCTAGACGTGCAGGTGGCAACTATATTGCCATCAACATCTAACACTAACCGAGCAATTGGAACTATATTGCCACCAATTTTTTCAATGTTTTTGATTGTTTTGCGTATTGAAAAAAATGTTTTGTGTATTTTAGCATGTAAACATGTCGTTGTATTGGAGTTTGCGTTGAGTACATGCCTAGTTCTCACTGTTCCTTTCAATTGTTAAACAGTGGGCCTGATCACGAACATCACTGTTACAAACGCTTCCACGTCACTTACACTTCACTTAATCTTTTTGTGTCTATCATCATTGTCACGGACAGTTGCGTGTAAAAATAAACTCCGTGAAATGAAAGAGTTCATTCCCGTTTAACGAAGACATGTCAGTTGCATAATTTCGGGAGTTTGTACGGGTTGTGTCACATTCACCCGAAACACGTTTACCCGAAGCACATTTATCCGAATGTAACGCATACCCGAATGACATTCTCCCGAATCAGTGTTTGCCAAATGATCCACTCATTGAAAAAATCTCTTTTGTTCGTTCAAATATGATCTTTCAGGAAACATTTCCCCCAGCGGTATTCTATTGTTGTTATGTGCTGCAAATCACGACACAAAAGAGAACGAGACAACTCTGCATCGGCTCGCACTTCATTGCACACCAGCATGCAAGCAAAGCTATCATATACGCTTTCGGTGCAGAAAGCTTATTTTCTTCTTTGCCTCTAACATATGCATACCGACCTCTCCATGCATCATGAAACAGCAGGATCGTACGGACAACGCAAAGCGAAAGATTCATATTCAGCTAATGTAGCAGATCCTGATTTTTAAGTCTCAGAGAGTGCAAACTATATGATTATTTAGCTCGATAGAGGCTAAGGGAAGGGTAGTCAGATTATATTTTCCATTTTTAACTCTTTCCCCATTTGTTGCTCTCCGCAAATGGTGACCGAATGATGACGTAATTTTTCTTGTATCATTTATTGCTCTGCACTTGGCTGTGCAGTGGGTTTCGCTATAGTAGAGCGGGACGATATATGCGGTTCAAACTTGTATGCAAGCTTCGAGAATGGTATGCGATGTTTGATACAGATCGGATATGCAATCAACAGTCTTCGTTCCTCTCTCAGTTTAATCACTAAATATTACACAAGTGATTACTGACATTCATACAAGTATCTGAATGATCCTCTCATATTTGGTTATATGTTCGTGAGAGTTTACTTGCATGACACATTGTGTATCATTCGATTTTGATCGAAATCCAAACACTGCCCGAATGTAACAAATACCCGAATGCAACATACACCCGAATGGACATTTACCCGAATGTAACGTTTACCCGAATGCGACATTTAACCGAATGGGATGCTTACCCGAATGAAGAAGGAAAAATTCCGACAAATCAGTTTATGAGTTATGTCGAATCTGCTGTTAGGAAGTTAACTGAGAAATTGTAATGAGGAAATTCGAAAAAGATGTTGAAGACTTCGCTGTGTCATTTTCAGAAATTAGTGTAGGCACAATTGACATGCTATTTTCTTTCCTTTCCGTATTGCTCTTTAAGACCAAGAGATCATTCAGAAATGAGCATGGGTTATGAAATATTCCGAAAATTAAACAGGTAACTTTAACATAAATTTTTTTAATGAAAATGTGAAAAGAATAGAT
Source organism: Toxorhynchites rutilus septentrionalis (assembly GCF_029784135.1). Taxonomy (NCBI): domain Eukaryota; kingdom Metazoa; phylum Arthropoda; class Insecta; order Diptera; family Culicidae; genus Toxorhynchites; species Toxorhynchites rutilus. The sequence continues at coordinate 205,614,382 of NC_073745.1, forward strand.
AAGAAAAAATGGTACTTACGTATTTGCCGCCGCAGCACAATTTTTATCATGAGTTTATTATTTCGTGATGAAATTTATTTTGAGATCAATGTAATGGGGGCGAAGTCCCCATTTAACGAGGATAAGGAATCGAGACGGCACCAAGCCGCCGAGGTGACGCAATCCGAGTAGGCCGCCGACCCGCCGTCGGAAGCGGCGGCCTCTCGCAAGCAAACCTGTGTTCCACCGATTGCCCGGTTTGTTTGAAACATAGGAGACGATCCTTTAGTCAGGTCCGACCAAGCGTCGAACTGCATACGTTTACCTGGTGCATTACTTTGCCCGTTATGCATGTGATGCATTTTGATTGCCTGGTTGCAAACGTGATGCACCAGATAAATGTATGGCGTCCGACGCTCGTAAACGGGCTGCGTCATCCATAAGAATGAATGGACTTAATAATACGTTATAAAACTGCATTCTTTCACTTTTTATTATTTTGAAAAGGATTTTATTCAATGCCAGTATTTCTCGAATTGTACTTTCCACGAAAAATACTTTTTGAATGGAAATGAAAGTATGAAACAAATGTCATCTTTATATAACACTGATCAGAATTAAATATACAAATACAAATATAGCAAAATTTGTGTATTATTTGAATATATCCTTCTTTAGGATAAGTGTCGCTTTCAGGTAGATGTTACATTCGGGTAATTGTTACATTAGGGTAACCGTCGCATTCGGGTAAATGTTACATTCGGGTAATTTTTGCATTCGTGTAAATGTCGCATTCGGGTAAGTGTCAATTCGGGTAGCAGTCGCTTTCGGGTATTTGTTACATTCGGGTGAGTGGAATTCGGGTGAATGTCTTTCGGGTAACTGTTATTCAGGTGAGTGGGTTTCGGGTAAATGTGACACAATCGTTTGAACGTTATGTCGGTTGCATAATTTCGGACGTTTAAACGTTATGTAGGTAAAATTAATAAGTGTATGAGGTAATATTCCATTTAATTGAACGTATGTTTTAGAATGACAAGTTTGCGATTATACCTCGATGATTCATTTCATGAATCATTTGCTTGGTGCGTTAGTTTGCTGAATCAAACGCTGGTTCAAAGATGAGGAGGAATACTTGGTTGCTCTTGAATTATGTAGTTGTTGAACATATGGGAATGTAATTTTATTTCCTCTTTCTATAAATTACTCTAGAGATAAAGCATGACTATCATGTGTTTATTAATCGATATCTCGCATACTCTTGTACTCAGCTCTGTCTTATTCGTTTGAATAGTGAGAGGTACTTAGTATATGTCAAGGTTAAAATCATTTTTCAAGAACCGTTTCTACAGTTTTGATGAATAATAATATTTTGTATATCTCAGAATAAACCCGAATTTATCTATCATCATCAGTATAATCTAAGCTACTCCCATATGGGATTCTGAAGTTTAATTCTCTTATCCTTCCTATTCTCGTGTAATTTGATTTACGAGACATGAGGTTTGAAATAATTATTTAAACAGAAACTGGTCAGTAGCGTCGGTCAGAAGCATAATTTTCATATGAAACACCTGATGAGTTTCAAGGAATTTTCCAAAAGCAGAAAATGATTCAGATTTTCTTTAGATGGATATCAAAATTATGGAAAGAGAACTAGAGAATAATTTAAAAATTATTATTTTAAAAGGTTTACAATGATAGTCATTTTTTCCGTATTTGAAACTTGAATATTCTTTCAAAGTATGTCTTCAAAACAATATCGTTGAAAATATCTATTACGTAGTTACGTAGCCATTTTAAGGGGTTGCAACTCTCTGTTAGTTCAATCCTTAAAATAGAAACAAAAAAATTCTATTCATTTAGGACAATCGAAATTAGACCTTTCGCCATGTGTCAATCGGTCTACGGGAGCTACATTTTTAGTCCTCAATTACATCTCATAGCACATTTATCGGATCCAAATAAACAAATTGACGTCCTCTGGATGCGTCAGGATTTCTTTCTAAAAATGCCACCAAGCGGGTAAATTGCTGTTTGTTTATCTTTTCTTTCTTAAATGCAAGACACGATTCAAAATGTTAGCAAAAAAGATAAATAAATCCAAAATTAAACTTACTCCATTCCGCGTGACTAGCTTTCACCATCTAAACACAAGTGACAAATATACTTGTTTTTCCCCGTGACGAGACAGTATCGTTATATTCATAATAACACCGAGTTCATCAATGTTGTCACTACGGATGAACTCTTCCGGATTCTACACACACGGTGGCAGCCGTAATAACGTTGTATATAATTCACTTCGTTTTCACCGTGAAGTGACGATCGTGATCAGGCCCAAGGCGCCTCTATACATACCAGGTGAAACAATCATATGAAATGCACTTTCAGCCATATTGGAATTGCTGTCGGTATTGTTTACAAACAGCATCCGAACGCTGCCGGCGGCTCTCTACAAACTGCTACGATGCTTATTCGAACGATGCCTACTACGTTCGACTTTCGCGAATTTATGTGAAAATAAGAGATGATTTTGTAGAATTTCATTCTCATCCAATTCATCCATTACTCTCGCATGTGAAAATGCAAAAATGGCGTATCCTAGCAATAACAAAACAAACAACCCCCACTCCACAAACCGTAATCCCCTTCTTATTGAAGTGATGATGTTGCTTCACCTGTTATACATTTATACAAGCGCCTTGATCAGGCCCAGTGTGTGGTAAACACCGCAAAAGACAGTTCTACTTGGGATCGCACGAGTTGACTAGGAAGATAAGGGGCGTTGCTGATTTATGGTCAGATGCATTCCAATAGAAAATAGCCTGTGCACGCCACAGTACAAAACATTAGAAGATTCACCATTGGAAAATTATAATGGGCTCTATTATGTAATTCGAATTGAACAGAAGTTTGCTCATTAGCTCTGTTTTGTTATTATAGATTAACTTTTACTTTAAAATCTGAATGATATACTTCAAATCAAAAATCAACCGAACAAAGGGGTCGGGGCCGACATGGATTGAATCGCCTCGGCGGCTTGAAGTTGCATCGGTAAATGGGGGCTTCGTCCCCATTACATTGACTAAATTTTAGATTGCTCTTTCATGCACATCTGTTTCGATGGCGTTAATACGAAACAAATATTTGTTTGAAAAAAATATCATAAAGTTGTATGTTGTATTTACAACGTACAGAACTAATTCAGCTTACATCTCACGACACTTACATACCTCAAGTCGGAGTCGAACCAAAGTAGCAAAGCTGCTATTGAAGATATGTGAGTGACACTAAATTGGAATGAATATTACCATCACAGTGAAACAATTGATGTAACCATGTCAAGATCAATGCTCAAAGACTATCTGAATAGCATAAGATATCGTTAAATTTCACTGTAATATTTGGGCAGCATATTTAGTCTACGCTGGTTTGACGAAATAAATAAATAAAAAAAATTGATTCTGTAACTTGTTAAAATTGCCTTTTAAATTAAACGAATAAATTATCCAGCCAGCTCTCTTTAGATTTTTAGTTTTAAGTAGTATTAAGAATGTATCGGTCTACAATTTAGATTGACAATAAAAAAATAAAATAAAAATAACCGCGGAACTTAAACAGTGATGGCAATCTTGTTGTTGATACTGGCAGCACTTCGGGTAACGGCATGAAACCTAAGATAAGATCAGACAATAGGGGGTCTTTTACGGACCAAATTTCTGTCAGATACGGACCAAATTTCTGTCAGTCGTTCTGATTTCTGATTGGTCGATTTCGATAAATTTTGTAAACAAAGTCGATTTTTCCAGTGTTGCCAATAAAAATATATTACGTTGGGTTTGTATTGAATTTAGAAAAAAAATGAATTTAATTGATATTACGATACTTAGATTAGAGGAAATGTGAAGGAATTGTATACACGTTTTACCTAATTATTTTGTTACTATATTTTGATTGAATTGAAAAATTTATATATATATATATATATATATATATATATATATATATATACATCCATTTCATGTCAAACCGATATAGTGCTCCTCAGATTTCCATGAAAAGTGGTAGTTTCTTTCTTTATTGCAAAATATTAGACCCGTATTTTTTATTTTTTCGTTAGGGTGACCTTTTCTTATTTTAGGGTGGTCCGAAAAATCATTTTTTTCAACTTTTTCCTAAAAGTGCCTTTTTTAAAAATTCATAACTTTTGAATCACTGAACCGATTTAGATGATCGATATATCAAATTGAAGCCAATTAATCTTTTTTGGAAAAATATTAGGCTTGCCAAGAAATCGAATTTTGTTTTCGTAACTATTGATTGTAGTTGTTTTTTGTTATTTTTATGTTTTTTGTTTTTATGTTTTTATATTTTATGTTTTTTCTTGAAAGCTGAGGATTTATTACATAACATATCTCGATATCAGATAGGCTTTTTTGTGTTTTTGAGTGACTTTTCAAAGTTAACCGGTCGTCCGTAAAATCATTTTTCCACTCTTATCCAAAAATAATTTTTTGCAAAAATTTATTACATTTGAACTACTGAACTGATTGAGATGATCGACATATTAAATTGAAGCCAATAAGCCAATATTTTTTGAAAAAATATCACACTTACCGGAAAGATAGGATTCTAGTCGCATAGGTCTAGTCTAGTCACATAAGAATATTGAACGAAGACTTAAAACATGTTAAATTTACAAAATAATGACTCTAAAACGAAAAAAACACCTCTCTAGAACCCTCTTTCCAAGTTCAATACTTTTTTCAATATTTTTTCTATTAAAAATCTACCTCATTGGCTTCAATTAGATTTATTGATCATCTGAATCGGTTCAGAGGTTCAAAAGTTATGATTTTTTGAAAAAGTCATTTTTGGGAAAAAGTGGAAAAAATGAGTTTTCGGACAACACTAAAATGGAAATGGACATAAGTTTAGTTTAATAATAATCTATTTGGTTTCTGATACTAATATATTTTATTTCTACCATGCCATGCTCCTGCTATCTAATTTTCGTTTCTTTGTTTTCTCCGCTTTTTAAACGAAAAGATATAAATTTTTTTATAATGTCATTCCTTGTTTTTTCACAATGGAATAAAGTGGATGGCAAAACATACATTTCTCCTGCCATTTTCTTCGGCAAATCAGCTTCGTTAGGTTCCAAATGCGATTTCATATTTCGGAATAGAATTTCCATTGCTAAGAAGAAATTAAAAGTCTCATCATTCACTATGCAGATGGGAGAGTTAGAAGCTGTAGCTCGCAAATATGAAAAAAGAGACGGTTGATACAATCTAGGTTGTGTTTTGCTGACTACCAATCTCTTGTTACACTGCTGACATGTTCTTTCCCGCTGAATAATTTTTTTGATGATGAAACCAGCTATATAGAACAACGAATTTTGTTCTGTTCTGTCGAGAAAAGTTTTCGCTTCATCGACGGTGTACTCATAGTCGAATTCAATATTCATATCATCCACATTATCACTAGAATTAGATGAAGCTGAAATTCGATATGATGTCGATGCTGCTTCATTGTCCATCAATTTCTGAGCTGAACATTCTTCACGCCGCTTTGATAGCAAATCTATCAATCCAATAAGATGTTGTTGTGTATCGGCTGTATACGAAGCATTCGGTACTACGGTCATGTATTGCGAAAGAGTCACAATTTTCAAGTTATTGCTGAATTGCAATGGAGTTGGGCGTCGTTGCTTTGCACGAATCAATGAGAAAAGACTCTCCAGACAATCTTGGACGAACCGCGATGTAAATATTTGTGGGTGTCCTTCATGCAAAAGCCGATCTGTCAACCTCACAATTGCATTCGTGCAAACGATTACACTTGTTTGCCATGGTTTCCAATGTCCGTGTCCTACTTGGAGATCATACATTAACCGCACCATGGTCTTCAGATGAGCGATATCCTCGTCATATTTCATAGGATCATTCAAACAAAATACTTTTTCTTCTGCCCTATTATTGATAAGCTCGAACCATCGAGCAAAGTCTTCTATGAAGCATGCGGTAGTAAGAAGCTCCGGTAATTCTCGTATTTCCGCATGAAACTTCAATGCTGCAGCCACCGTCCTGTTGCAATATTTTGTTGCGTTGCATACTTTCATTTTATCTATTGAAGATGTTCTGTTGTCAAAGCACACATCCGAGGCCGTTAGTCTGTGACAAAGCCGCAACGTGTTGTTTATTTCGGAGTTCACGATTGTGGTTAAATGGTCTCGATGAACAATATTGGATGTTAGCTTTTTTTCATGAACATACCAATCCGGAACTTTCAGGTAGACATTGTTCAACCAGCCATGTACTGTATTTTTAAATACGTGTACGGGATCGGGTATGATCTCTAGCATTCTGTTCTCAGCGTTTGGATGAGGTATCGCAGCATTTAATGTCTCATTTTTGCGACGAATATCGATCCCCAAATCCTTCCACATGCGCTGGTTTTCGGACCCGGAATCTGTTGTTATAAAATGGACACGCAAACTGATTCCCTCTGCTCTTGAAACTGCAGACAATACAGCATTCTTCAAAAACTCTTTTTGTATAGAGTTGCCGGTGTACTCGAAAGCAACCACCTGTTTCCAGCGCGCTGCGATTCCAACTAGCATGAATACCAAAGCTTTACAGGCTAAAGTTTGGGACATAGGAAGCGTTGTTGTTCCAACAAACTGCTTCGTATTTTGGCAAAACTCATTTACCTCGTCTATGCTCATTTCGTCTAGAACCAATCCGCAGTCCTTTTCTTCAACCGACATTGTGGAGACTTTATGTTGTAGCAGCTCGAATATATATTCAAGAATACCTACAAAATATCATTTCATATATTAACATGCGATGAGACATATGATTATAATTACATACCAGGACTGAACTCGAACAATTTGGCGTACTCCTTCAATTTGGCGTAGTAGAGTCCTCGTGGATGGGAACGGGAAGCCTTTTTGAATAAGCTTGTCGTATCCACCTTGACATGCAAACCGAATTTGTAAATTTTCCGTAATCGTTTCATTGGACCAACGTTTCACTTTTTTAACCTCTCCTGTTAATAGCTTAATTTGATCTTCTCTGAAAAGCTTCTTCAAGGGTTGTTTTCCACGAATTCTCGAGGTCAGATATCCGCATTTTTTCTTCCATTGTTTTACAATTCTATTAACGGTTACATCAATATAAAATATTAGAAAATAACATATTTTTTGACACACTACCTTTTCAGCTTGGAAATTTGATGTTTCAAACGAAATATTTCTTCCTGTAGTTGTTTATCTCCTTCATATACGTCAACCAAATCATAATTGTTCTCAATACTTTGTATCTCTTCCCATTCCTCATTCGCGGATGCAGCTAAGGTCGGAATTTTCGTAACTCCATTTTCATTGTATTTCCCATCAACAAAATGAGCCTGTATATATACTAGTATTAGGATATGTTTTAGAATTAGTTTTTAATACTTACGCTACATATTCTTGTGCTTGATTTGATTTCAAAGAATGGAACTTCTAATTCACTGTTCACGCAAAATCGAATCCATTCTTTCCGAATATTTTTGTCTTGAGGGAACCGATAAAATTTATACTCAGGATGAGTATCCGTCCTTCGCTCACAATTTAAGGCTTTACACTTCATTTTTATTTTTGAATTACGTTTTGTATGAATAAATTGGCTTCCTAACGTTGTTTTGGTTGTATTCCTGCTCATATAATAAGATAGAATGTTTTGGTTCAGACAATGAGAATCTGCATAACGCTGTAACGGTTGTCAGATTAGATTTATTTGCTAAAAAAAAATCCCAAATTTGTTTTGGAAACGATTATATTATAGATATGGGTATTTAAAAGACTTATTTTATCCTTTTAAAGCATATTTTTGAGATTGTCTATTTGAAAATATGCAATAATCATTGAATTCGCACCAACCAAATGTTACGATTCATTAAAATAGAAATTTGAAAAATCCGATATTTTATAATATTTGGCAGCTCTGGCATCTTCATGTCATGGCTTTGTTTTTGGACGACGAAGAAGAGTAAGAAGCCAGTTGTCTGGTCTTGTCTTAGCATGAAACGTACGACCATCGATGGCAGCCAACATTAGCGAAAACAAATAAAATATCTGTCATCAATTGCAACTTATTGTCCAAAAAATTATAAAAGGCTATACAATTTGAAGTGCCATTGAAATTGAAAATTGAAATTATTGTTCCTGTTAACACTACACAAAGCAGGAAAACTGTCCTAAAATTACCTGCAAACCGATTTATGTAGGTATTAAATAAATTATAAAAATGAATTAAAATTAAAACAAAATGAAATAAAATTACAGCAAAAGCTAGGTTACACGGAATAGCAAAAACGTCGTAACTCGCTGAAAGAAAATCGGGATTCACATCAACCGTCAAAATTTTCGGGAACAAATCTTTTGATAAATCGCCAACAGTCGAAATGCAATCGATTCAGGAGACGACTGAAGACCAGATGCAGCATAATACTCAAACGCTCGACGAGATGAGGTCAGATTGCGTGAGTTGTCAACGTCCGAATAATGCTGATAACATGGTCCAGTGCGACGAATGCCAAGCATGGTGGCACTTTTCGTGTGCCGGAGTGTCCGATTCGATTGATAATCGTCCGTGGTCCTGTCGGAAATGTCAAAAGGATGATGTTGTTAGTGTTGCATCTATTTCTCGAGCCTCCCGCGCATCTGGGAAGTCAGCCAAATCTGCTAGGATTAACCTGCAGCTTGAGAGACTGGAAGAGCTCCAAGCAATACAAAACAAATTTGTTGAGGAGAAATATAAACTACTAGCATCAGAGATAGAGGTAGATAACGATCGTGTAAGTACTCGAAGCAAAGGCAGTCGAGCTGGTAAGCAGTCGAGCATCGCCAGAGTTGTGAATTGGGTGAACGATTGTGCAGAGCAAACAGAAGGTGCCCATGATCCACGTTCAACGGACGGAGGTCCTTCATCTGTGCCGCCAATACAGGAACTTAACACCAACCGAAATGAGCACCGCGCTACCACGACCAGCAACCGTTTTCCAAACCAGAATCAACAAACCGTACACGATAGTGAGAAACAACGTAGTCCTCTAAAACACCCTTCGTTGCCCTCTCGCCGCTCAGTAGCAACGGTTGCGAATCGAACGACGGGAGAAGTTTCGAAAACAATTCCGAATCAGGACGAAGCTGCAGTCAGTCATCCTACTGATTGGCCGGTGTTCATGAGCAGTTTTATGAATTCAACGCTTGCTTGTGGATACTCTAGCGCCGAAAATCTTTGCCGCCTTCAGCGAAGCCTGAAGGGCGCAGCGTATGAGGCCGTTTCAAGTCGACTACTCCTCCCTGAATCGGTACCTCAAATAATGGAGACGCTTTATATGCTTTATGGAAGGCCTGAATTGTTGATTTCCGCCCTTCTGGAAAAAGTGCGCTCAACTCCTGCGCCAAAGGTTGAAAAATTCCAAACTATAATCGATTTTGGAATTTCAATTCAAAGTCTTTGCGACCACTTGGAAGTTGCGGGACAAACCGCACATCTGTCGAACCCAACTCTACTCGGTGAACTGGTGGCAAAACTCCCACCGCACCTTCAAATGGAATGGGGATCGTTCCTCCAGAATTTCGCAGAAGTGAATTTGAAAACATTTGCAATTTTCATGTCAACCGTAGTGAGATCAGTGAGTAGTGTAACAGTATATGCCAGCAATAGTGGAAAGTCCAGCGTGGTCGATAAAAATCGATCTAAATTTAAAGGAAATGTCAACACCCATTTGAATGTAACACAATCCGCCAATGAAACTGACTCATCCACCAACTTGGGAAGAGTGAGAATGTGTACTGTTTGTGACAGAACGGGACATCAAATCCAGGAATGTCGGACTTTCAAGGCGCTCTCCGTTGATGATCGTTGGAAACATGTGCAATCTAGCAGACTTTGCCGAAACTGTTTGACTTCACACGGTAGAAGAAGCTGTAGGAAACCTGGCTGCTGTGGAATAAATGGCTGCCAATTTCGTCATCATCCGCTCCTTCACTCATCGCGTAATAGTCCTGGTACTGGCGTGGTCAACACTGCGGGTAATTTTACGCATCGATTGGTCGAACAACCACTGCTCTTCAGAATATTGCCTGTGACCTTGCATGGACCGAAAGGAATGGTGGATACTTTCGCCTTTCTCGACGACGGTTCGTCTTTAACTTTAATCGAAGAGAACTTAGTCGAACAACTTGGTGTAGATGGAGTAACGATGCCTCTATGTTTATTATGGACTGCAAACGTGACTAGAGTGGAAAAAGAATCTAAACAGATGTCCCTTACCATTTCCGCTGCAGGAGGACGAAAGTATTCACTTGAAGATGTTCAGACTGTGAAGAAGTTGTCGCTGCCAAAACAAACTCTGTCTTTCGAATCATTAAGTGATCGTTTTGAGTACCTCAAGGGACTGCCCGTGTCGAGTTATACCGATGTTACCCCAAAGATACTAATCGGAATTAACAATTTGAATTTGATGGTGCCATTGAAGATACGAGAAGGACTTGGCATGGAACCGGTCGCCGCGAAAACGAGACTGGGGTGGTGTATTTATGGCGGAAAAGGAGCCAAAGGTCAGAAGCCTTCAGTGAACTGCCATTCCTGTGTATGTGTATCATCAGATCAAACTCTGCACGACATCGTCAAAGATTTTTTCACTGCAGAAGATGTCAGTGCGCTATCGGTGACGCTGCCCATATCAGAAGAGGAGAAACGTGCGCAACGAATACTTGAAACTACAACGATTCGAGTCGACACTCATTATGAAACTGGACTGCTGTGGAAATCTGATTACGTAGAGCTCCCGGATAGCTACAACATGGCTCTCAAACGACTCGAGTGTTTGGAGAGGAAAATGAATCGGAATCCGGACCTGAAGCAGGCCTTATGCCAACAAATGAAAGAATACCTGCTCAAGGGCTACACGCATCGCGCAACTAACGATGAAATGGTTAGCGCAGATATACGACGAATCTGGTACCTACCTCTTGGAGTGGTAGTAAATCCGCGGAAACCAGGCAAGGTTCGGATGATCTGGGATGCCAGAGCCACTGTGAACGGAGTATCTCTCAATTCCGTACTGTTGAAAGGACTTGATCAACTGACCTCACTTCCAGGTATTCTAGCTCGCTTTCGACAGTTCAACGTGGGCGTCTCTGCCGACATAAAAGAGATGTTCCACCAAATATACATACGAAAAGAAGATCGACATTCGCAACGCTTCCTTTGGCGTGATGATCCTGCCAGTACCCCAGATATCTATATCATGGATGTAGCTACATTCGGTTCGACTTGTTCCCCAGCATCAGCTCAATATGTCAAAAATAAGAATGCCGAGGGGTTTATAGAGGTTTATCCTCGAGCTGTAGACGGAATAATTAAGAACCACTACGTGGATGACTCTCTGGAGAGTTATGAATCTGTAGAAGAAGCAATCAAAGTCTCATACGAAATGCGACTAATTCACAAATATGGTGGTTTCGAGTTGAGAAACTGGCTATCGAACAGCAGGGAAGTCCTGAAAAGTCTAGGCAATACACATCCTCGAGGAGACAAGATATCTGAAACAGACAATCAAAGAGAATGTGAGAGCGTGCTCGGATTACTCTGGTTGACTCAGGAAGATGCCTTCGGGTTTTCGACCGAAATGAAACAGGAGATTGACGACCTCATCCGCAGCAACGAATGTCCTACGAAGAGACAAATGCTGAAGTGCCTGATGTCGCTGTTTGATCCTGCTGTGCTTCTTCATAGTGCATGGGAAGATAATGCTACAGGAAGTCTGGAGATCGGGAGTCCAATGGGACGAGAAAGTAAACGACGAATTACAAAAAAGATGGCAGAAATGGACTGGCCTCTTCCAGAATGTCCGACGTTTCAAAATTCCGCGTTGCTATTTTACTGGTGCTACGAAAGAGCGTTATGATGACCTACAACTCCACGTCTTTGTTGATGCAAGTGAATCTGCGTATTGTGCTGCGGCCTACTTCCGAACGATGAACAAGATCGGCTCCCCTGAATGCGTCCTTGTTACAGCAAAAACAAAAGTAGCTCCGCTTAAGACCCAATCGATACCACGATTAGAGCTGATGGCTGCGGTTTTGGGTGCACGTTTGATGCAGTTTATAGAAGAGGTTCACACAGTGCGTGTAGTACGAAAAGTGTTGTGGAGTGATTCGGCTACAGTTCTTTCCTGGTTGCGGGCAGACCATCGTAGATATAAACAGTTCGTTGCTTGCAGAATAGGAGAATTGTTAACAATCACAGATGCAGAGAACTGGCGTTGGGTCCCATCGAAGCAGAATCCGGCAGACATTGCGACAAAGTGGGGCAAAGGTCCGGATTTGATGGCAAATAGTATCTGGCTCAAGGGTCCTTCATTTCTACAGCTATCGGAAACAGAGTGGCCAAGGGAAAGAAGATCTGCATCATCAACAGAAGAAGAGCTGCGCCCCTGTTATGTTCACGAGAAAATTAAAATTCCAGAACGTCTTGTAGAGCTGGAGCGCTTTTCGCAGCTTAACCGAGTGATTCGGGCAACAGCCTATGCATTTCGATTCATAGAAAACATCAAACGGAAGATCAATGGCCAGCTGAGATTCTTAAGACCATTAACATCAGAAGAGCTACAAAAAGCGGAGCGACTTGTTATCCGAGAAACGCAGTGGCAGTGTTTTCCGGACGAGATGATGGTGCTGAAACGCAACAAAGCAAAACAAAATGACGAGCAAACATCAGTGGAAAAAAGCAGTAGTCTCTATCGATTGTGTCCCGTCTTGGATGAAGAAGGCATTATTCGTGTGGATGGCAGAATAGGAGCAGCTCCGAACGTTCGAGAATGAAGTTCCCAATAATTTTACCCAGAAAGCACAAATTTACTAGACTGCTGTTAGACAGTTATCACCGTAAATATTTGCACGGCAATGCAGAGACGGTAGTGAACGAGGTTCGTCAAATTTACCATATTCCAAGACTAAGGGTGGCAGTAAACAACATAGCGAATACATGCCAATGGTGTAGGATCTACAAATGCTCACCGCAGATCCCTCGTATGGCACCACTACCACTTGCCAGAATGGCCTCGTTTGTGCGACCATTCACGTACGTTGGTCTAGACTTCTTCGGGCCACTCACAGTGAAACTCGTCAGAAGCAACGTGAAACGATGGGTCGCCTTATTCACATGCTTAACCATACGCGCAGTACACGTCGAAGTAGCTCACAACCTGACCACTGATTCATGCGTTAAATGCATTCGAAGATTTATTTGCCGTCGAGGATCTCCGGCCGAAATCTATTCAGACAATGGCACAAATTTCCAGGGCGCTGAAAGATTACTCAGAGAACAAATTGAGCAGTTAGCAGCTACTTTCACAGGCGTTTACACCAAGTGGATTTTCAATCCTCCTGGCACTCCGCACATGGGTGGTGCGTGGGAGCGGATGGTGAGATCTATAAAGACAGCCATGGAAACGGCATACTATAGTAACCGAAAGCTAGACGATGAGGCCTTGATGACATTCGTGGTGGAAGCCGAAGCGATAGTCAATAGTCGCCCACTCACGTATTTGCCGCTTACATCAGTGGAAGACGGTACTAATCCCGTCGTTCTGCAAAAGTCGTTGCAAGATACCCTGAACAATCTGTTCACGTGGGCCCTCAAGCTGGGTATCGAATTCTCTACGGAGAAAACTGAAATGGTCGTTTTTTCTAGGAAGCACGAACCCGCCCAATTCCAGCTTCACCTATCCGGCAAAACGATCCAACACTCTATGTTTTTCAAATACCTGGGTGTATATTTTGATTCTAAGTGTACCTGGGGGAGACACATTGCGTATTTGAAACAGAAAAGCCAGCAAAGAATCAATTTTCTCCAAACAATTACCGGAACATGGTGGGGTGCCCATCCAGGAGACCTCATTCAGTTGTACAAAACAACGATATTATCAGTGTTAGAATATGGCAGTTTTTGCTTCCGATCAGCTGCCAGGATTCATATTCTCAAGCTGGAGAGAATACAATATCGTTGCTTGCGTATAGCCATGGGGTGTTTGCATTCGACACATACGATGAGTCTCGAAGTTTTGGCAGGAGTACCCCCGCTTACTCTTCGGTTCACAGAATTATCCTACAGATTTCTCATCCGTTGCAAGATCATGAATCCATTGGTGATTGATAACTTCGAAAATCTACTCCAACTGACTCCTCAGTCAAGTTTTATGTCTATATACCATGAGTACCTTACCCACGACGTGCACCCTTCACCAGGCATCTCCAACCAAGTTTGCTTCCCATACTTCTGCAATTCCTCTGTCATTTTTGATCTGTCCATGCGACAAAAAATCCATGGAATCCCAGATCACCTACGCTCCGATTCTATTCCGCCGATATTTTCGGCAGAATATGGGAAAGTTGGATCTGATAAAATGTTCTTTACTGACGGTTCATTCATAAACGAGTCCACTGGCTTCGGCATCTTCAATGAAAATTCCAGTGCCTCTTTCAAACTCAAAGATCCTTGTTCCGTGTATGTCGCTGAACTGGGTGCGATATATTACGCATTAGGGATCATTGAAACATTGCCCATCGACCACTATTTTATTTTTTCAGACAGTCTCAGCTCAATAGAGGCAATCCGCTCAATGAAGGTTGATAAACGCTCATCTTATTTCCTAACTAGAATAAGACAACTATTGAGTGTTTTGGTCGAAAAATTATTCAAGATTACCTTAGTATGGGTTCCCTCTCATTGCTCGATTCCGGGGAATGAGAAAGCGGACTCGCTAGCTAAGGTGGGCGCTTTAGAAGGCACACTTTTTGAAAGGCAAATTGCTTATAATGAATTTTTCCACATTCCTCGTCAGTATACGCTCGTAAGTTGGCAGCGCATGTGGAGTGGTGATGAGTTCGGTCGTTGGTTACACACGATTATCCCTAAGGTCTCGACGAGGGCATGGTTCAAGGGATTGAATGTAGGTCGTGATTTCATTCGCGTGATATCTCGGCTTATGTCCAATCACTACAACCTCAACGCGCATCTCTATCGCATTGGGCTCGCAGCAAACAATCTTTGTGATTGTGGCGATGGCTACCACGACATCGAGCATGTTGTCTGGTCGTGTATCCGGTTCCATGCTGCTCGCTCTCAGCTCTCTAGAGCACTGAGAGCACAAGGCAGACAATCGGATATCCCCGTCCGGGATATCTTAGGTAGCCGGGATCCTGATCTTCTGCTTCATCTATACCTGTTCCTCAGAAACGCCGATGTCAACGTTTAATGATGTTTCCTTCGTTGTGTCCCCGTTTCATATCCCTCCTATCCGATCGATAAACTTTTACTTAGTCGCGGCAATACATACACACACTCTTTACAGACACACGGGCCAAACCGAACACCGAACCACTTCCTCCTAGGCAACTCTAGTGGTGTTCGACAACCAGTGGTGGAGGTATCAGATTCAGCGAGTGCTCTTCGATCGAATTGGAACCATATCCAACATCTACTAGACATATTCTGGCGCAGATGGACCAGGGAGTACCTCCCAACGCTGACTAGACGTCCGAAGTGGTGCGGCGAAGCGAAACCCATTGTTGAGGGGCAGCTAGTGCTTGTGGTAGGCGACGGTAGAAGAAATGAGTGGACCAGAGGCCGTATAATTCAGACGATAAAAGGTTCAGATGGGAGAATTCGGCAAGCTATAATACAAACTGCGAGGGGGCTTGTGCGCAGGCCAGTGGCCAGACTGGCGGTATTAGAGGTTGAAGAGAGTGGTAAAACTGAACCTGGTGGCCAGTATTACGGGGGAGAGGATGTTGATACTGGCAGCACTTCGGGTAACGGCATGAAACGTACGACCATCGATGGCAGCCAACATTAGCGAAAACAAATAAAATATCTGTCATCAATTGCAACTTATTGTCCAAAAAATTATAAAAGGCTATACAATTTGAAGTGCCATTGAAATTGAAAATTGAAATTATTGTTCCTGTTAACACTACACAAAGCAGGAAAACTGTCCTAAAATTACCTGCAAACCGATTTATGTAGGTATTAAATAAATTATAAAAATGAATTAAAATTAAAACAAAATGAAATAAAATTACAGCAAAAGCTAGGTTACACGGAATAGCAAAAACGTCGTAACTCGCTGAAAGAAAATCGGGATTCACATCAACCGTCAAAAGTTTCGGGAACACTTGTCATCGAATGTAATCAATCGTTTGAAATAGTTTTTAGTGTATATTTTTTATCCGGCTAGATACCATTTGCTTACAATACAAAACGACACTTAATCGAGAACATTTTATCAATAATGTTCTCGACCTAGTTACGCCTGTTATAACCTTGCGCGGATGGGTTAGTGACCTGCACGACGATGGTGTTGAAATCCATGTGTTTCATCAGGTCCTTGGTCTCTGGGTCGACTTCAATGATGTCCTGTTCCAGCTCAGAAACCTCCGGCACGTAGTTATCTCTACGTTCGCGCTCCTCTTCTTGTAGCTTGATTGAGATACCATGCACCTGGGAGTGTCGCAGACGCTTCATCAGATGTGTCACGAAACTGCAAATATAAAAAAATGTTTTCTATCAGTTCTATTGAATTACCGTCATAAAAAATTACGTTCCAGTACTTTTTTATATTTTTTACAGGCTCATTTACATGTCGTCCTAGTGAACAAATATTGAAAACAAAAGTACATGAAAGACGGAACAAACATATTTGAGTCAAAACTTCGTGATTTGAATGAATCTTTGAACTTTTCTTTCAAAATATCAAACCATGATGTTGAACGTCGCGAATGCTAAAGAAACATTAAACTTAAGAACAAAATTTTATTAACTTTCCATACAAACTAAATATGTAAATATTTAAATATTGGTCACCGTGGTCAGCGTGTTCCTTATGTGGGACAAGGTGCACAACTTAGAATAGCAATGACAAAATGTACACTAGTTATTTTGAATAGTACCATTATTTTGTGCACCAATATCAAAACGAGATAAAATTGGATAGAAACGAGAAAAACAAAACACTTAATGTATTTCAAGGTTCTCGTAAATTTAAAAAAACCGGGAATCGCCAAAATGCACTGCAAATAAATGACTATCAGTCAGGATGTACATTCGTTCTTTGAGCTAGTTTGCTTTTTGTTTAATTTTGAAAGTATCGATCCATATCTAATCCCAGCTCATTTCAACACAGCTTCCATAAAAATGTCATTTTTTTCGAAAGAAGGTTAGAACTAAACCCAGTTCTCTTCTGATGGTGAATAAAAAAGCTAAATCATGGTTTTAGCTGTCGTGCTAGACACATCATGTATATGTACAATACTGTATGTTTATGTTTACGAAACATGCCAATGAACCCGAATATCGGACTTTTTTCCATTAATAATGAAATTTATTGGGTTCCTCTCAAGTGCTGATCCAAGATTTGCCTATAGTAGGGAGCTTTCCGCCCGTAAAACAGCGAAAATTTACTACATGCCGACGCAGACTTACATGAGCTGATGTATTTTGAGTGTTTTGAAACAAAGCCGACATTAACAATCCAATCAAGCTATTGTTGGAAATAAGGGACAAATTAGACTTACCCAGCAATCTTGTTGCGCAGTGGTTTAGTGGGAATGATGGCCACTTCCTCAACAATACGTTTGTTCGTGTGGAAATCCATCGTCAAGCGAGTGTAATATTTCTCAATGATAACCTTCGAGGCCTTTTTCACGGTCTTCGTACGTACACGACCCTAAAAGAAACATACCGGTGAGTTTGTTGAGCATACGGCATCATTTTCGGCAAATCGGAATCGTCGGTGGTCCATGTTCACAAGAAAAACTATTATCGGAACATAACCATGTAAATATGGTCGGCATCTGACAATCACAAGTAGGTAAGAAAACCAAACAGCAACATTCTTTTCTGATAACCAGCTGCGTCGATGTTTTGATGTGAGCTATCAACTTTACTTAATTTTGAAAGGACATCGATTCCACCGTCGTTTTAAACAACTACCAAAAAACTTGATTTTATTATTTACCATTTTGCTTAGATTTTTGCTACTCGAAGAAGCTTGCTACCGATCACTACGAGAACGTGTGGAAAAGAGATCAGTGACGTCACGTCCTTCCGATGCTAAATTTTGACATTTGTCAAAAATCAGAGCTACCAACAAGATGGGAATGAACTGTCATAATCAAAAATAAATTTCCCAGCGGTTGCCTCAACTTACGAATGAGGTTTGTAAATGATGTGACTGTGAGCTACATACATTTAGGCGTTATCACGATTACACCGCATTATTTCTAAATTTGACATACACAATTGGCTAATGTTTGAATACTGAAACAAGAGCCTCTATATAAATAATAATAACGAGATTTGATACTATAAACAATGTTTACACGATATCCATCAATACCAGAGACAATATGACGTTAGTAAAGACGAATTTGTGAGTAACTCTCAGAGTATAAAGTCTCTTTAAGGCGAAGGTGGAAGGAAGTAAAATTCTGATTATACGCGAGCGTAACATGAGCAACATCAACACAATTTTATTTTATTGATTTTCATGACATGAAACGCTATGACTCAGGAATAGCATTTTATTGAGTGGTTTTTATATCTGTTTCGATGATGTTGTCTGGCATCAGTGTCGAAAAAATAACGATGCTTTCACCAATACAAACAAAACCATTGCAGAAAATTGAAAAATGAAAATTTAACTTTCAGAGCACTAGCTCGAGTTCTCCGACGTTTTTCACTATACATTGTGACGGCAGATGAAAATTTAATACCTTGTGAGTAATCGATTAGAGTTTGGTTAATATTACTTGATCGGAAGTGCGCGAAAACGATCATTTTCTTCACACTGTTTCGATAAATTATCGATTTTAGGGCGAGGTGTGAGGGAGATGACATGTATTTCATTTCCGATTGTTTCAGGGTCGTCATGATTTGTTATTCCGTGTTTTTTTTCTAGATTTTTAATTGCATTATGAATGTCTTGCTGTGAAATGTAATTAATCAATATGTGTTTTGCATATTCCGGTAAAAATTAAAAGCATTCTCGACAATTATTTTATTCCTATTCTTTGCGTAGGAAAGTTATTGCTTTGAAACTCAGATGTTACGTAATAGGAAAAATATTTTATGAATTTAGTATTTGAGCGTTAAACGGCACTAAGATAGATATTTATTTATACAGAATTTCGAGAAGTCTATGAAAAGATAAGTAGACATTCCTTCCGCTGTTCAGTATAGTTTTACATTATTCTGCTTGTAGGCTACATTCGATTGTTTCAGAGTTTGGTTATTAATTATAAATATATATGTTCAACAATTCCACGAGAAAAATTGGTGGATTATATATATGACATATCCGCAAGGTTGACGTGTGACTACCGTTGGCTTGATTGAATTATTGATTGAATGAAACAATTCTCGAATTCAACTGAATTCAACATGTTTGCTGTGTAAGTAAATAATTTGAATAAACGCCATGTAATGTAATGCACCTTGGTTTTGATGGCTGTGTTATGTGGGAACAACAGTTCCCCCAACTTGCATGTATTTGCAATGCCAATTTCCCCAGACAGCTTGGCTTTTGAAATCTGTGTTGAGAAAACCGTAAATCGGGCCAATTAAAACGGGGCAGCTAGGGCGTTTAGATAGCGCTTGATATTTTACAGTTATTAAATTGCTTATCTCAGGTTACATGTTATCAATTGTGATAGATGCGTAGAACTATTTCCTGTCGATTGATGCAAACATCTTTCCGATCTATTCAGAAATGTTCGAGTTATAATCATTCGAAATCGTTAATTTTTTCCTGCATGTCATGTGTTTAGGTTTTCAATTCACCCCCCCATATAATCCAGTTGGACGTAGTCCCACGTTAAAAGAACCATTTAATATCCTGTGAGTAATCGATTAGAATTTGGTTAATATTACTTGATGGGAAAAAATGCGAAAATGATCATTTTATTCACACTGTTTCGCAAAATTACTGATTTTCGGACGAGGTGTGAGGAAGGGAGATGAAAGAAACGAGTGCCATTGTGGCAGCCATTTGTGGCTTCCTTCCACCTTCACCTTAATTCAACATCAACATCATCATATGGCGTTAGCCTGACGGAGCCGGGGGTTCAATATTTTGACAACTTAGCTTAAAGACTATGTTAGTAATATGTAACCGATTACTCGCGGTTGACTCGAGGTTAGTATTACAATGTTTTCTAGTAATTGCGAGATACTTCCTATTGAGGTGCAGCTGACCTTTTATCAGCAAAGCCCCCTAGTTTGTACACCGCATCTAGCGTGGTGCGTTTTTCTCGACTCGAGGAATCCAGAGTAGAATAATCACTAGCCGGCACAATCTTCAGCTGGTGTATAGATGTCATGAGCAGTGTAAGCTTCGGCTCTCGATGAATGATCAGTGGCCCGCACAACCTTTGGCCCATGTATCTGTAAAGAGTAGGTGTATATATTGAGGCGACTACGTAAAAGTCTATCGAGTACTGGAATAGCACGGAGGAAACACCATCAAACGTTAACATCTGCGTTTCTGAGGAACAGGTATAAATATCCCAGGCTACCTAAGATATCCCAGACTGGGATATCCGATTGTCTGCCTTGTGCTCTCAATGCTCTGGAAAGCAGAGAACGAGCAGCATGAAAGCGGATACACGACCAGACAACATGCTCGATGACGTGGTAGCCATCGCCACAATCACAAAGATTGCTTGCTGTGAGCCCAATGCGATAAAGATGCACGTTTAGGTTATAGTGGTTAGACATAAGCCGAGATATTACGCGAAAGAAATCACGTCCTACATTCAATCCCTTGAACCATACCCCTGTCGAGACCTTAGGGATAATCGTATGTAACCAACAACCGAATTCAGCTTCACTTCAAATGCGCTGCCAACATACGAGTGTCTGCTGACGAGGAATATGGAAAAATTCATTATAAGCAATTCCCCTTTCAAAGAGTGGTCTTCTGAAGCACCCTAGCAGGCGAAACCACTTTATCATTCCCCGGAATTGAGCAATGGTAGAGAACCCATGCTAAGGTAATCTTGAATAATTTTTCGATCAAAACACTTAACAGTTGCCTTATTATTGTTAGGAAATAAGATGAGTGTTTATCAACTTTCATTGAGCGGATAGTCTCTATTAAGCTGAGACTGACAGAAAAAATAAAATAATGGTCGATTGGGCAATGTTTCAATGATCCCTAGAGCGTAGTATATCGCACCCAGTTCCGCGACATACACTGAACAGGGATCTCTGAGTTTGAAAGAGGTATTGGATTTTCCATTGAAGGTGTCGAAGCCAGTGGGCCCGTCAGTGAAGAACATTTAATCAGATCTAACTTCACGATATTTCGCTGAACAGATCGGCGGAATCACATCGGAGACTAGATGATCTGAGATTCTATGGATTGATTTACGCATGGACAGATAAAAAATGGCAAAGGAATTGTAAAAGAACGAAGAGCAAGCTTGGTTGGAGATGCCTGGTGAAGGGTGCGCTTCGTGGGTAAGTTAAATCTGAGAATCGAAGAGTAAGCAGGGTGTAATCCTGCCAAAACTTTAAGATTCATCGTATGTGTCGAACACAAAAAACCCGTGGCTATACGTAAACAGCGATATTGTATCCTCTCCAGCTTGAGAATATGTATCTTGGCAGCTGATTGGAAGCTATCGGCGGAAATTACCATATTCTGTGTGACATCTGTGAAGCATTGGATGTTCACTAGAAGGTTTCCTCAATGCCGTCAGCGTATACCAACGGTGAAAATGATGAAAAGGAAATGATGTCAAATGTTCGCTACTAGAGATGTGCCATCCGCTCATGAGCTGTTCCGAAGAATCGACTCTTTGAAGTGAGTTGACGCGGAACAGCTCGCAAAAAAAATCAAACAGCTCTTCAGCTCACTTTGATGATGATGAAGGAGAGAAAAGAGCTGTAGAATTGAAGAGAGTGTGTGAGCTGTAAGATTCAAATGAACTGACCGTCTCTCGCTCTACGTGTTAAGACATCAGTTTAGTTTCATTTGTCCCTCGTCTTTTCAACTGTTATATTCGCGTTGACGGCATTGAGCTTTGTTTACCAGTTTAGGGGGCGCCAAAAATAATAATTGGCTCTCAGGCAGAATGAACACGTTTTTAAAATTCAAATTATTAATGAAAATTAACCTCTGTGTATCAAATGAGTATTCTATTTCAATGAAAAACACTTTGTTTGCAGGCGGTGCAAAAATCTCATAAGATTTTTTTTTGAAGAAAACTTTCTATTGTAATGTAAAGCCTCAGTAAAAATGTCGGAAATGTTGTACTCGCCGAGTCTGTTGTAAATAATAGTCTGGAATACGTGTTTCAAGTAATTAATAATATGGTGTGAAAAATTTCATTTGAATTTTAACATTTTCAAACTGGCTTCGTGGCTATCGAGTTTGGGACCCAAATTGAAAGTCGGCACTGACAACTGAGCTGAAGAGCTGTTCATAAAGAACAGCTCATTTAGATGAGCTGGTATGATCAGAGCTGTTCATCATGATGAGCTGATTTGCACACCTCTATTCGCTACTACGATATAACACCAACATCACTGTTATACTGTCAACTGCGAGGGGTAGGACATTATGTAGATTTAATCATTTCCCACGCACCTCACAACATCCATCCGCGTTGACGGCATTGAGCTTCGTATTACGAAATGGGGGAGCAGGCATGACAATATGGGTTTGCAAAAGACATAAACGTGCTTTTAAAATAAAAATTATGAATGAAAATTATTTTTACCAAACCAAATTAGTACTCTAGGTAAACTAAAATCACTTTTGCTTGCAAGTAGTAAAAAAATATCATACACAAATTGTGTTTAAAGATAATTTTGTATTATAATGGCAAGTTTTGGTGAGAATATCTGAAAATTGATAGAAAATAGTTTAAATTGGGGTCAGAACAGCGTACTTATAGAAGGCAAATAACGCAAAGAAAAAAATTTCATTCAAATTTTAGCAATTTAAAACTGCCTTAGGGTCGACTAATCTGATAGAGAATAGTTGACCTCATACAAACTAATATCGTATCCAGATGTCGACACCATTCCGCCGTCAACGCGAATTGCTGAACAACCAAGCCCCGGGCAAGGGGATATGATCCGCGAGTCAAGATGTGCTACAAATTTAGCTGTCATTGCCAAACCTATCAAATAACTCGGCGAATTCAAGGCAAATCTATGGAACAAGGTGCGCCCATTCGCTAACTAAAAAAAGAATTGTTTTTTGAAAAAAAAATTTATGTGAAATGTAATGATCATGATGATCACAAGGGTCTGAATGATAATATAAAACGTAGAACCCTAGGTTGATCACTTGAAATGTAGTATTATATTATAATGTAAACCAACTTAAGAAATTGAAAGAATTTAAGTGAAATAAAAGGGTTTGAATGAATTCTGCATTACTTAAAACACGTAGTCCTGACGCTTACTTAGCCATTTGGTTGTATATTTCCAAATATTTTACAACACAATAATCACAAAAACTCACCATTATAATATAAAATCAGCATCAAACACAATTTCAGTTTCATATTATTTCACAATTTTCGAGGAAACGTATTACTCTATTACATAGAATACATATTGAATACAGAAAAGTAAATTTTCATTCATTATTTTTTGTTCTAGAAGTGTGTTAATTTCGTCCTTAATTTCGTTTTCCAAATGGCGCAAATCATTATGGTGCCTTCAACGCAAAGACAATAAATGAAACGCTTGCAGCGTAAAACGTAATGAATATAATGAATATAGCAATGAGTATTTCATAAAGTATCAGTATATTCCACAAATTGTGCTCAATCGTCTTAATTTACTTTTGTGTATTTTTTAATGGCTGCAGAAAACCACTTCACGTTTTGACCCACCTGGTAGTATGTTAAGTGCCTTGTTTTACACCAGCTTGAGAGTTTGGCAGTTCTCGCGAGCCGGACATGTTTGACATTTGCGACCCGGACATGTTTGACGCTGTCAAATCCTATGTGCTAGTATACGGATGCCCTCAGGCTATGAACAACCGAATCACTCCTTCGTTGCTGTTGGTGAGGCAATTGGCGTTGACGCCGGAATGGTGTCGACATCTGGATACGATATCAATTTGTGTGAGGCCAACTATTCTCCATCAGATTAGTCGACCCTAAGGCAGTTTTATATTGCTAAAATTTGTATGAATTTTATTTTCTTGGCGTTATTTACCTACTAGAAGTACGTTGTTCTGACCCTAATTTAAACTATTTTTTATGAATTTTCAGATATTCTCATCAAAACTTACCATTATAATACAAAATTACCTTTAGACACAGTTTGTGTATGATATTTTTTCACTACTTGCAAGCAAAAGTGATTTTCATTTACACAGAGTACTAATTTGGTTGGGTAAAAATAATTTTCATTCATAATTTTTATTTTAAAAGCGCGTTCATTTCTTCTGCAAACCCATATTGTCATGCCTACTCCCCCAATTCGTAATACGAAGCTCAATGCCGTCAACGCGGATGCGGCGATGCTGTATGACTCGTAACGTGTGTGTGTGTGTGTATGTGTGTGTGTGCATCAAGTATATGTATACAAGGTAGGATATTACTGTGAGGCATATCGGCAAGGTTATTATTATAGCTTATGGTGCCACACATATTCACACCGATAATATCCTTGTTTAGTACAGCCTAATGAGGTCTCCTGGATGGACCCCCACTATGTTTCGGTTATTGTTTGGAGAAAATTGATTCTTTGCTGGCATTTCTGTTTCAGATATGCAATGTGTATTCCCCACGAAAATTAAGAGTCATATTATACTCCAAGGTATTCGAAAACATAGAGTGCCTTATCGTTTTGCCGGATAGGTGAATTTGGAATTGGGCGGGCTCCTGCTTCCTGGAAAAAACAACCATTTCGGTTTTCTCTGTGGAGAATTCGATAACCAGCTTTATAGCCCACGTAAACAGGTTGTTCAGAGTATCTTGCTAGGAATTTTGTAGAACGACGAGATTAGTACCCGTGATGGAAATAACTCCATCGTCTGCAAGTTGTCTCAACGTGCAATCTCTAGTTAGACAATCATCTATATCATTGACGTAAAAATTATACAAGAAGGGGCTTAGGCAGGCGCCTTGTGGTAGGCCCATAAAACTGTATCGAGAAGACTTCGAGATTCGTTCATTCTTTCCTTTACCTCGTCGGAAGCCATACTGCGTATTTGACAGCAAATTGTTCGTTTCGACCCACTTGTCCAAACGAAGTAGAATAATTTTCTCTAACTATTTACGAATACGGGATAACATTGCAATCAGCCTAGGGGCTGTCCACATACCACGTTGACAGAAAAAGCATGATTTTAGACACCCCCCTCCCCCTCCGTGGACAAGCGTGGACATTCCTTATACCCCTCCCCCTGTTGACACGTGGACATTCCTCCGGTTTTGAGGGAAAAAATCAAGGAATTCTATTTTTTCGCTTAAATTTCAAGTTTGTTTCTATTTTCTATTCCATATGTTTATTGATAAAAATCCTTATCAATGGTAACGATTTGTCTTGAAATATTCGCTTTTTTTCATTATTGTCCGAAAGCTCATTATTTTCTTCCGAATTCCATTTACGTTATCTCCATATCCATTTTAAAATATCCTTTGTAAGCTTATTCTCGAGTATTTTTATTAAAGCTGGCTGGCTGTTTGACAATGAAATCAGACAATGAAATCAAGCACTTTGTTTGAAAACAGAATTTTCTCGCCTAAACATCAATGACTTTCGCTTTTACAGGTTGGGTAGTGCCTGATGGCTATAATGATATAAGGGCTATAAAACAAAACATCTGCAGTAAAGGGTGTGTCACATCAAATTGCATCACGGAAAAAACGCTGTAGAAATTTAATTTTTAGGAATTATATCTTCAGCTTTCGCTTATAATCAGATAAGAGTGTATAGATCACGTTGACCATGCTTCACTGTCAATTTTTCGTAAATTTGGAAAAATGTCGTCGAACGAAAAAGAGCGTCGTGAATTAATCCTGTGCACTTATTTCGAGAATCCGGAGTTGTCACATCGGGACATCGGTAAGATGCTGGGAATCGTCCATTCCACGGTCAGCAGAGTACTAAAACGATACTTCGAGAACCTAACCATCGACCGGAAGGTGAAGAACGGCAAAAATGGATGCTCCGTCAGTGAAAAAGATCACAAGCGCGTAGTTAAGCAGTTTAGACGTGATCCGAGAAGTTCGGTCCGGGAAGTCGCCAATAAGCTGAATTTGTCAAGTTCATTCGTCCAGCGGACCAAGCAGCGGGGGGGCCTGCGTCCATACAAGGTTCAGAAGGCTCCTAACCGCGACGAAAGGCAAAACATGGTGGGGAAACTGTACACCGAAATGCTGACGAAGCCGCATTGCCTGGTAATGGACGACGAAACCTTCGTCAAAGCGGACTTTCGTCAGCTGTCGGGCCTGTTGTTCTTCTCCGCCGAGGACAAATTCAGCGTTCCGGAGGAGATTCGCAAGCAGAAACTATCCAAGTTTGCCAAAAAGTACATGGTGTGGCAAGCGATCTGCTCTTGCGGAAAGCGGAGCGCCCCCTTCGTGATGACCGGCACGGTAAACGGGCTTACTACCACTATTGAAGCAGCACGAGGGCCCGACCATCTTCTGGCCGAATCTCGCTTCGTGCCACTATTCAAAGGACGTGTTGGAGTGGTACGAAGCCAACGGGGTCACCTTCGTGCCAAAGGAAATGAACCCGCCCAACGCGCCGGAGCTTCGCCCAATAGAGAAATATTGGGCGATTATGAAGCAGAACCCAAAAGTTGTCAAATCGGAGGCAGACTTCAAGAGAAAATGGATTTCTGTTAAAAAAAAACTACAACCTGACGTTGTACAGAACCTTATGGACGGGGTAAAGAGGAAGGTGCGAGCATACGGGCTTGAGCTCGAAGTATGAATAAAAAGAAAATGCCAAAAGTTGTTTAATAGTTTTTATTTTACTGTCTAAAATTTTCAAAAGGATCGGTCTACTGGGCGAATTTCTACTCGCGTTTTTTCCGTGATGCAATTTGATGTGACACACCCTTTATCATCGTGATCGATGATTCAGTTGACCTACAACCCTTAATTGTTAAATCATGCTAAATATTGTCCTGAAAAATTCGTGCCGATTCTAAGGAAAAAACCAAAAGCATATTTTTGTAGGCATACATCTTTTCGATCATAGATGCACCGTTTTTTCCTGAATATTTCAGCATCCTTCATGCAACTTGAGAATTCCATCCTCTCAGAATTTATGCTATGTAGTAAGTTGTTACAAGAATCTTAACAGTTAATAATCTGAAGATACAATATCTGGGTGGAGTTTTAGAAGAGCCTTAGAAGCGTTCTGGATCGTTGATTTTCATACGTTCAGCTGCTAGAAGTACTTGTTGGAATTCATCGAAACAAGTTGCTTGGTAGAAGCTCATGATACAGATTTTCTCCCAGTCCTAACTTTCTTCAAGCGAAAACCTGCTTCGGGGTTCCATTCACTTGCTAAGATTTGTTTTAACTCAACATTCTTGTGAATGATTTGCCCTTTACAATGCGCTACAAATATGTATTTTCGTCGCGTTTATGAAACGAATCGCAGATTGAGATAAGTCCCTTCAAGTGTTTTTCGGTAAAATAAACCCTTATTCCGGAATCCGGTCGGATTTGAAATTAGCACAATGTTGCGTTCTTTAAGAGGGTATTCTAGTCTAGAAATTTGAAAAAAATATTTTTTTTTCATATTTCTCTAATTCAGACATTTAAGAATATACCATAGAAGAGACTTTTCAAAAATCTCATTATTTACCAAGTTAAAGCCATTTTAGTGATGCGATATCTTATCTAGTACGGCCATAACAATTAACTTCAAACGCGTTTTTCTCGAAACATTCAAACTGGCTTACACGATATCTCAAGTTCTATTTATCCGATCTATGTTTATATCAATACAATCTGTATGTATCTTTCTATCGCATGAACCTATAAAAAATCATAATTTCGTAACTTTACTATTTTAAAAAAAATCAAGAAACTTAAAAAAATGTTTAAAAAAGCATTTTTTTTTCAAATTTCCGCCATTTTATCAAAAAACACGGTTTTCACCTGTCTGAGGTTCATGCCATAGTGGCATCTTTACTGATTCAGAATCTGTTCGATTTGTTTGTTTCAGAGAACCGGAAGTGCTGGAATCTTGTACGCCATGGCACAACTTTTTTTTTAACCCCCTCACTCGATCAGCTTCGAATGATGGATATATATTTTTCTGTTCAATTTTTGTTTTATTGTTGAAAGATAAATAAACAAATAGTGATATAATGGATGGTGAAAATATTCTTTGTTTTACTTTTTTGGAGCTCGAAAAAAACCTCCGAAATTCGTGTCTCTGTCCCCCTTAATCTGATCGAGTAAAATCCTATCGGATTGTACAAATATTGCAACCTTGAAATGCAGAATGCAAAAGTTTATTTCGTTCGGATTGCCATATGTCAAATCCGATCGGGTTCCGTAATATGGGTTAATATGTAGTCCATGCATTGTTGCATGTCTGCATGTTTTTCGTGATGTTTCGCTTCTGTGATTTCGATGATTTGTTTTTCGTTTCAATGTTGAGAAATCCTTGGGAGTTCTCGAGAACAAACCAAACAGTTTTGTCATCAAGAACAAAAGCTTAAGTCGTGATTTTTAATATTACAAAAAATCCAACATTCTTTGTGTTATTGGATGTCTTTATCTTGGCGGATTTAATGGCCCTCTATTACCGGTTGGAATAAATTGGATCCTAGTTTATGTGCGTTACCTTCAGAATATACATTTCAGGAAAGAGGTTCAGTCATATGAAAAAATTTGGATGTGTAACCGAGCAGCACTCTCAAGCAGTTCAGTATTTTTATTGATGAATACTGAGTACTCAGGGCGGGCGTGAAGTTAAAAAAATCGTGTAAATACAAAACAGATCTAATTTAATTTTGACTTCTAACTTGAATGTTTTACTTTAAAAAATACTTAACGTGTCCACGTGGACATTATCAAAACCCCCTCCCCCTCACCGTGAACAAGCGTGGACATTTTCGTAACCCTTACCCCCCCTAAAGTTGTCCACGTGGTATGTGGACAGCCCCCTATACGAATTGTGATCGCAAGCCGACTTATTGGGTTTTCGTATGGCTATGGCACTCTCACTTGTCTCCAGTCATGCGATACAATATTCAGCTTCAGAAACTTGTTCAAGTTCAGCAAACGCTGTTTCGCCAAGTCGAGAAGACAAGTTGAATTTAATCTTGTCCGATCCCAGAGCTGAACTATTACATGAGAATTCTACCATCGATAAATTCTCATTATCGTTTGTTCATAAGCATAAGCTAATCGAGACCGGAAATATTAATAGAAAGGGCTTTTGTTGAGACGAGCGTTATACTATACATTTCAATTTTATGTGATGAATGACTGTTACAATTTAGGGGATCCGGCCAGGGCCACCTTCCTTTAATATTGATTCATCTGTAATAAGTTGAGTAGCATTGTTCATCTTTGGAATTGACTGAAAATAACTGGCAGCTCTGGTATCCAATTAAATTTTCTAGCGGCAACGTTCCCGGTCTGTTGCTGTAAGTGCGATTCACATACAACATCCAAGTCACGTTCACGTTCCGTCCCGTCACGTTGCGTCAATTATTCTTCCAAGCAGCTCTTATGCAAACATTTACATACACCGGCAACGGCAACTTCGACTTGCCTTTGCTGGTGTATGTGAATGCTTCAATAGGAATTGCATGGAAGAATAATTGACGCAACGTGACGTGGATGTTGTATGTGAATCCCGCTATATCTTGCATGTGCGACAGTTTTTGTGATGCGTTCATACGCCTGTAAACACGTGAATTTTGAATTGCATGTTGATGACCGGTATAATGCGACCGTTGCTAGGGACGACAATGCTAGGTTGTTATTCCTTTTGACCTGATTAAAACATTTCAGTCTTCGGAGACAAATAGTGTTGCAAAAATTTTAAGTGTTTAACCATTCAAATGATGGATCATTCTGAAAACGATTGTGACGAGTCAATTTCAATGCACGACTTTTTAGATTTTCTTAAGATAACATGTCAAGTGAATGATTCTTTTAACAGCAGCAAGAAGAATGCACCTCCTTTCGATTACAACCAACTGGCTAAGAATGAGCTTGTTAATAATATTAACGCTAAAACTGGTGTGACAACGGAGAACACTAACGTTCCTGGTTCTTCACCCACTAAACAAGGCGTTAAAAAAGATGTTAAGGACGATGTGGCTCTGAAAAAGACGTACAAGAAGAAATCTCTTTCGCATACAAAATCTCAAAAAAGTAAACCTGAAACTTTCGGTCCCCCTAAGAAAAATTTAGATGCTTTGTTGAACGAAAAATTGGATGAAGTTTTGAATGAAGGTATTTTGGACTCTGTTCTGCCGTTCATTTGCCCGGTAAATGCTCTGAGCACGAACAGTTATAATAAAAGCATTATAGCCAAATCATCGGCTAATCCCGTGGTGCAGATTACTACTGGCACTGGGGGCAGCAAATCGGCTAATAGTGGAATCGAAACGTCTTCCCCTGAGGTCCAAAGTGGAAGCGGTATAAAGAAAACTAATTTGTCTGCTGTGGGAGACGTATCGCAGTGCTTCCTTATTGCAAGCAGCACAAGTAAAACTGGAGCTAGAAGAAAAACGTCGATTTCTCAAATGACCATCTTAGACAGTAGATCGGAGTAAGTTGATCTTAGCATATACCAATTCTCAATTTGATGAATTTGTATCATATTTACATATTGTGTTTTTAGGCCAGAAGTGATCATTCACGTGTGCGACGAAGTTAAAGGAACATCTCGAGATTTTTCATGCCCCCAAAAATTGTTAATCTCTAAAATGGGATATTTTGCGGATGTAACTGCTGGCCAGAGACTTGAGGATATGGATATTTCAGTGCATTGTGATCTGCAAATATTTGAATGGCTTATGAAATGGGTAAAAAAGGATTCGATATCTCAGGACGAATGGCCCGTTCTCGATCCAACCAATGTAGTTCCCATTCTTGTTTCGGCTAGCTTCCTACAAATGGAGCCATTACTGTTGGATTGTCTATCCTTCTGTCACGCACGCCTCAACGAAGTTGTTAAAGCTTCCGCGAACTTGGCTTGTTTGAACGATAGCATAATAACGCGATTGGCCGCAATGTTTACTAACTTGGAACTGGAAATGGTAAAAGATAAAAAGGATCGTATCGCTCCTCGTTTGTGGACCAAAATGATTCAAAGTCTGTGTGAGATCGAACCCCAAGCACTGCGGGGACATTATGCTACCCTGATTGGAATGTTTCGTTGTTTGAGATGTGGCAAATTTTTAACACAAACAGTTAGCACATTTATCCATTGTGTGCCACAGAACATACGCCTGAACCGGTGGGGCCAACTGATCAGTTCGCATGTGAAAGATTCTTCCTGGAACATTACTAGCTATGTGGCCAGTTTACACAAAGAGCTGCGATCGTGGCGTAAGGTATACTGGCGACTGTGGGGCCATTGTCACTTTTTGTATTGCGCCATTTGTGACACACATTTTGCCGTTTGTCAAATGTTGTGGTGTCAGTATCATCCGGAGCAACCTCAATTTTTAGGACCAGCCGCTGAAGGACGTGTCACTGGACCAGCAGGTCGATATCCTTGTTGTGGGAAGCAAGCCTACCGTTACGAGACTTTGCCAGGACCAACAGTTAGTCATTACATACATGGCTCGAACATTTGATCACATGTTTTGTTTCTAGGGATGTCAATTTAGGGAACATACAGTCCAAGCAGATACCGATCGTGATCGTGCAATTCATCATTTGGCCATGCAAGCAGCAGAAGGTGGTTGTTTGTATGAGACAGCACCGTTCAAGCCTTCCAATACGGCAAGTGATCCGTGGTGGAACGGAATCGGTATATTACCACACCGGTCCCGTCAGGGTCTGTTACCTATGTTTCATGTGGATGGCGATGTCCATGCAAGTCGTGTTAATCGAAAGACAATAACGCGGCAACTGTCTCTGTCGGTAGCCGAATCCGATACAGAGACCGAGTCGGAAGATGGTGAAAAATCTGGTACCATTCTAAGTCACACTTCCAGCAGTAGCAGTGACGGAGGAGAATCCGAGTACAGCAGCCCTCGATCGTTCCGTCCTAAGAGTGTTAAGCACAAACCTAAGATTTCATACGGCAGGCATTGGGCCGGAGAAATGTCGGCTCGTAGCAACCAGGATAACCAAAGAGAATTTGAGGAGCGAGCCATGAAACAGATTATCGCAATGGTTGGGAAGAAAACAGGGGGAGAGCAAAATCAACAATACACTACTTATCAACAGGGTGGCACATACATTAGGCTCGAAGCGGACTGGCGAGAATCGTTCAAGCAGAAGAATTTAGCCAGTATAAAGGCAAAACCGGGTGGCGTCAAATGATGACTGTTTATCGATTTGCGCGAAAGGTCTTTTGAGAAAACACTTTAAGGTTGTGTTTTTTGATTTTTTATTTTTTACTTCATCATGTTCGACAACAGTCAAATTCGTGAGTCATACCTAACATTGTTTATTAGCTATGCTTAAGATTATTTATAAACTCACGTAGCATTTTCTTATTAGAATAAACGCAAATTTCACTCCAAATTAGAAAAAAATAATTCTGAGCGCGACCCAATTTCAACTTTGATGAAAATTTGAAGTAGAAAAAGTTTTGCATACAAAAAACGTAAAAAAACGAAATCTGAAACTAATTAGTGAGTTTTCCATTAGCCCTTTCATATAGTAACATTTTCAATTGTTCAGGTAGCAATAGACATCGTTACAAACATTGATCTGTAGAGAAAAAGTCAACCATGTCCTCAGATTATGATTATGATCATGAGGTTTATGAGGATTATGAGGTAAAATGCTGATACCATTATTTTCAATTGTTCTTGTAATCCAAATATAAATTCCTGCACCTGAAAATGATTCTATTAGAACTTTTTTTAACATATCAAACTTTCACAAATATGTTTCTATTCATTTACTAGCTGACCCGGCACACATCGTTTCGCCCAAAATGGATTTTTTTGTTATCAATATCTTCAAAATTCTCGTTTTCTTGCTAAGCGAACGTTCATGGGTCCAATTGATCTTCAGATTGATCTAAGGGATCTTCTACTTCTATCAAAACTCGTCATTGTAATATCAAATTATTTCAGACACAATTCTCGTCCAAGATTTTTCAATAACACGTTTCTCCCTTACATGGAATACAGAAAATATAATAAAAAGATGACATCTTAAAACGGACTTAAATTGAATCACCATAAAAATATTTCTCACCCTTTATATCCGTATTTATTTATTTATTTTCGCTTAACGTCTTTACAACATGGCCTGATTGACAATTTTTCTCCAATTAACTCGGTTCGTGGCTATCTCTCTCCAATTCCGCGGGCACCCCGTGCTCGCCATGTCTTGCTCCACTTGGTCTAACCATCTTGCTCGTTGTGCTCCTCGTCGTCTCGTACCAGCCGGATTCCCGATGAACACCATTTTTGCAGGATAGTTGTCCGACATTCTTGCAACATGTCCTGCCCAGCATAACCTTCCAGCTTTGATCACTTTCTGGATACTGAGTTCGCCGGTGAGTCGCGTGAGCTCGTGATTCATCCTTCGCCTCCACACGCCGTCCTCCTGTACACCGCCGAAGATGGTTCTTAACACCCGCCGTTCAAAGTCTCCGAGTGCTCGCAGGTCCTCTTCGAGTATTGTCCACGTCTCGTGCCCGTAGAGGACAACCGGTCTTATGAGTGTTTTGTACAGGGAACATTTCGCACGACTGCTAAGTCTGTTTGACGTTAAGTGTTTGTGGAGACCATAGTAGTTACGACTCCCATTGATGATGCGTCTCCGGATCTCGCGGCTGGCATCATTGTCAGACGTCACCATTGGGCCAAGTTAGACAAGTTGGTCCACTACCTCGAACTCATCGCCGTCGATCATTACACTACTACCTAATCGGGTCCTGTCGTGCTCGGATCCGAATGCCAGCATGTATTTGATCTTAGACGCATTGATTTTCAGTCCAATTCTCTTTGCTTTGTGCTTAAGTCTGGTGTAATGTTCAGCTACCGTCTCAAATGTTCTGCCGACAATGTCTACGCCATCAGCGAAGCAAATGAATTGATTGGATCGAAAATCGTACCACGCAAGTTAAACGTCGCTCGTCTCATAACACCCTCTAGTGCGATGTTGAACAGCAGGCAAGAGAGACCATCACCTTGTCGAAGCCCCCTGCGGGACTCGAATGGATCAGATAATCCACCCGAAATTCGCACACAGGACTGTATGCCATCCATCGCAGCCTTAAACAGTCTTGTCAGCTTCACGGGGAAGCCGTTTTCGTCCATGATTCTGCACAGCTTTTTTCGTGTTATTGAATCGTATGCGACTTTAAAGTCGATGAATAGATGGTGCGTGGGGACTCTGTCTCACGGCATTTCTGCAGGATCTGCTGCAAGGTGAAGATTTGGTCAGTAATAGATCGACCTTCGATGAAGCCGGCCTGATAAACTCCCACGAATCTGTTTGTCAGTGGCGATAGACGACGGAAGATGATTTGGGAAAGCACTTTGTCGGCGACATTCAGGACGATATTCGCAGTCTAGTTTGTCCCCTTACTTGAAGATAGGGCAAATAACTCCATCCTTCCACTCCTGCGGTAGTTGTTCTGTTTCCCAAATTCTGACAAACAGCCGATGCAGATAACTAACCAATTTTCCGGGCCCATCTTGATAAGATCCGCTCCGATGCCATTTTTGCCAGTTGATTTGTTGTTCTTGAACTGTTTAATAGCATTCCTTACATCACCTATCGTTGGGGGTGGCACATCTTCATTATTTACTGCGTAGGGACCTAATACTCGCGGCACATTTGGAGGATCTGCCGCGGTGTGAAAATATGGTCCGTCGTCGAGCAACTGGGTATGAATCCGGCTTCCCGCGTATTCTAAAACTTGCCACTCACAATGCATTCAAGGCGTGTTAATCGGCATAGAAATCTCATCTAATGAGTAATAATAATGACGCAAGTAATACTACGTTGAGACGGCGAAGTTCCTCTGCGAACGATTCATAGATGGGGCAGATTACCCCCTCCTTCCACCCCTCCAGTAGCTGTTCGGTGTCCCAGATATTGATTATCAACCGGTGCATGCACTCTATAGTTTTTCCCTTGAAGCGCTCCGCTGCGAGGCCATCCTTAGAAGCTGTGGTTCTTAAGCTGACTAATGTCCCCCTTAATTTCACCAATCGTTAGGGGTGGTACGTCATCGTTGTTAACTGCGCTGATGTACTCCGTCTTGGACTCCTCTCTGTGCGCTGTTCAGGTACTCATCGTAGTGCTGCTTCCACCTTTCGATCACCTCGCGTTCGTTCGCCAAGAAGCGTCTTTGACGAAGCGACATTTCGGCCCGCGACACAAAGCCTTTGTATGAGGCGTTGAGTTTCTTGAAAAACTTACACGATTCTCGAGAATGATAAAGAAGCTCCATCTCCTTACACTCTTTGTCTTCCAGGCGCCGCATTTTGACGTGGGACTACTTCTAACCGGAGTATATGGGGGTGAAATGAAAACCTAAACACAGAACATGCAGGAAAAAATGTAAGATTCCCAATTCTTATAACTCTAAAATTTCTTAATAGAACGGGAAGATGTTGGCATCAATGGATATGAAATATTTCAACGCGTCTATCACAATTAATAAAATGTTATTTTTCATAAGATAAACAAATGAATAACTGTAAAATGTCAAGCGTTATCTAAATGCCCTAACTGCCAAGTTTTGATTGACCCGATTTACGGTTTTCCCAATACAGACTTCAAAAACAATGTACCTGTGGGAATCCGCTTTGCAAATATACATGCAAGTTGGGGGTATTTTTGTTCCCACCGAAATGTGTTTCCCTAAGATGGATTTCAAAACGAAGATGCCTGAGGGAAACCGCATTGCAAATATATGCAAGCTGCGAGTACTTTTGTACTCGCTTGTCTTTGTGCAGCCCGGAATATGTTTCCCTAAAACGTACTTTGAAACTGAAAAGCCTGGGAAAATCGTCATTTCAGATACTAGAGGTGAATGAGTTTTCGCAGTTCGAGAACTACTTAAACATGAGAGATGCAATAATTTCAGAGGAAAATATAAAATACAATGATCGTTTGACAATTCTTCCGTTCACATATTTTGGTAGTCCCCAGCATCATATCCGTAAAAGGACGGTCATCATATTTACTTGAAACGGAGAAAATAATCTATTACAGTGCATGATTTGAGCTTACACGGCAATTGTTCAAACTTTTTTCTTACAAAGCTAATATGTTGAATTCAATTGAATTCGAAAATTGTCCATTCAATCGATAATTTATTCAATACAATACAAATACTTACTAAGACAACGGTAGTCCTACGTCAACCTTGCGGTTATATTATAGACTAGCTGACCCGGCAAACTTCGTCCCGCCCAAAATTTGTATTTTGTTATCTATACTTTCAAGCATTCACGTTGTCTCACTATGAGCAAGTTCATGGGTCCAATCGCAGGACTGCTCATTGTTTGATCTTCTAATCGATCCATTTTGATTTTGTTTAGCAGCCCCACCAAAGAGAGGGGGAGGAGTATCTAACCACCATAGAAACATTTATTGCACCCTAAAACTTTCACATGCCAAATTTGGTTTCATTTGTTTGATTAATTCTCGAGTAATGCAGAAATTTGTGTTTCATTTGTATGGTAGCCCCCCCTTAGAGAGGGGGGGCTACCATACAAATATGGCTAAAACCTCCATATGCCAAATTTCGTTGCATTTACTTGATTAATTCTCGAGTAATGCAGAAATTTGTGTTTCATTTGTATAGCAGCCCCCTTAGAGAGGGGGATGGGACTCAAACTATCACGAAAACCTTCCCCGGCCCCAAAAACCCCTACATACCAATTTTCATGTTGATCGGTTCAGTAGTTTCCGAGTCCATAAGAATCAGACAGACAGACAGAAATTCATTTATATATATATATATATAGATATAACCCACCCATTTACATCTGCACTATTTTAGAGACGGACATGAACAGTCGCCCTCGAATAGTCACAAAAAACACAAAAAATTATTGTCTGTTCCCAGCTTTTAAAAACCATCAAGCTCAATTGTTCCATGTTAATAATCTAGGCATAACTGTCCCACTATGTATTTTTTTGGATCCATAATAAAAATCCATACAAAAATTTCATGTCACTCCTTCAGGCTAATGCACTAATTTCTGGTTTGGAAGAACGGAGTAATTCTTGAACCAATAAAAAAAAAGTTTAAAGGAACACGTGTACGCGTTTGTTTGCGAATGCCTGGTAACAATGATATTTATTTTTTTGCAAAAGTGTTGCAGATCACTCGCTTTTTTTATGAAACGATGTTTTATGCATAATCTTTGGGAAAAACACAAAAAACTTATAGTTTGTTCCCAGTATTTTAGAAAACATCAAGTCCAATTGTCCATATTGATATTCTAATTCATTCAAGTGAGGAGAACTTTTCATATCTCATTAGACAAAAGTTTACTGCTTATAAAAAGCCCGGTGTATTACTAAACTGAAATGCTTAAAGCTACTGGTAGACAAATATGCTAGAAAACTTTGATAACGTTTTTCTCAGTAGCTGATTTTAGAACATGGAAAAACTATGCGTAGAACGGCAGATTAGTGACGAGAAGCCCGATTACAGCGATATTAGCGATGTGACGATTTCCGCAAAGCCTCGCGATACCTAATGAACTGGGCAGCACCGGGCCCCGATGGGGTTCATAACTTCTGACAAAAGAAGCTGACCGTCGCACATCCAAAGATAGCTGAGTGCTTTAACAAGGTGCTACGTGACAACCTTCCTGAATTCGCCACCCGTGGCGCCACCTTCCTCCTCCCGAAAGACAGCAACACATCGAATCCATCAAAGTACAGACCGATAACGTGCCTATCGAGTTTGTATAAAATATTGATCAATATCATAACCGCCAAATGGGGGTCTTCGTAGCCACTTGGTTACGCGTTCGCTTACTAAGCGATCGATCGTGAGTTCAAACTCAGGGCCCTCAATTGACCATTTTTGTGTTGTTATAGAATAACTACGTCCACGCAACCATCATCAGCTATGGAGATCGATCCACGGTGGAACAAAGATCGATTCATCTATACAACTGCTCTGCTCTGCAGAAGCATCGGGCTGCTGTTCTATAAATAACCCAACAATGATCAATATCAACTGTCTCCGCTGTCCGGTCTGCTGAACAATGGAAGAACAGATAGAACACCCTTACGCCTAAATGGCTACTACTTCTACTGTGAAATTTACAATTTATAGAAACATAAACATATGTACATGTACACGATAAAAATCCGGATCTGTTACAGATAAAATGATAATGAGCCTGATAAATAAATAAATGGGATAAACAAAAAAAAATAACCGTCAAAGTTTCTGCCCACGGCGAACAACATCACATCATCACATCATCGCAGAAAGGATTTAAGAAAAATACGCATGGCTGCAAAGACCAGACCATCATCAACGCAGCCATAGTCGGCCAGGCGGTATATAACCAGCGGAATCTCGGCTTATGACTCCATATCTCACTTGTTTCTCGTTCGGTTATTGAAGCTCTACAAAATTGATCCCGTCGTTGTTAGGTTCCTGCAGCATGTGATGAGGCAGTGGAGTACGTCTCTGCACCTCAGTGATGGGGATAATGTGTTGCAATCTAGAACGCTGTGTGCCATTGTATCCATCTGCTGAAAGGACAACTCACCGAATCCGGAGGCTACGAGGTCTATGACGACGAGTTTATAGAAGACATGGTTCGTGGCGAGTCTTACAAATACCTTGGATTCCGACAGCTCACCGGGATTCGCCACTCCGACATCAAGATGGAGACAAGTTCTTGAGTCGATTGAACTGTGTCCTAAGGACTTTTCTCAACGCGGGTAACAAGGTACGCGCGATCAACACATTCGCAGTTCCCCTGCTGACCTTCAGTTTTGGTGTAATCAAGTGGAGCAAAACTGACCTAGAGGACCTTGAGAGGAGGATGAGGGAAGCATTCAAAGAGGCCGGAATGCACCATCTTCAATCGGCACTGGAGAGAGTGTCACTACCACGCAAAGAAGGGGGATATGTAATTGTCGAAATATCTGCACTGTGTGTTGCTCAGGTACGACAACTGCGCGAGTACTTCACAGAACGCGCTATACAGCACTCTGCACTTGGCGCAAGCGGAGTACCAGTTCAGCCGCAATCTGCAGACAGTGGAGGAGAAAATTGCAGCTTGGAAGCAGAAGGCAGTGCATGGTGCTCACCCCCTACAACTGGACCGGCCACACGTCGACAAGGCCGCATCTAACCTGTGGCTAACGCGTGATGAACTTTCTTCCGTAGTAGAAGCCGACATGATAGCCATCCAGGACAGGATATTGCCAACAAGAAACTGCAGGACGCTACGATCAAGACGTTGATGACATTTGCTGGATGTATCATCAACCCGGAGAAAACATAGAGCACATTATGGGAGGCCGTTTTGGCCAACGCAGCCTACACCGAGCACCACAACAACGTGGCCCATATTGTTTATCGACAACTGGCACTCTAATGTGGTGTATTAGAAGACAACGTACCCAACTACCGGTACCTGCCTGCACCTGTCCTGGAAAATGATCTTTTCAAGCTGTACTGGGATCGCACTGTTCTGACCGATCTCTCGATCCACCACAACCGTCCAGATAGAGCGACCGACACGTCACCATCATCGATGTCGTTATTCCACTGAACTAAAATCTGGATGAGACCCTCGGTCTCAAATTTTGAAAGTAGGGAGGTCCCAAGAATTGTTCCAGTCGTTCTCTCTGGAACTGGCACTGAAACTGGCGCCATCGAGCCTTTCCAGCACACATTCTGCAACGCTCTCGATATTTCCTGAAGAATTCGGGTACTTGCAAGAAAGTTGAGAGGTTTGCAGTTCCATGTTTCGATTTTCCAATCTCTAGTCCGTGTTCTTGCGTGGGTTTAGTCCAGCGGTACTCAATGGCCCGGCGGGCTCTTGTGGTTGGCACCACTGGTGTGTATGATGTTTGGAACTCATACACAAAAAGGTACGAATATTGATGAAAGTCCGCATCCATCACTCAGTCAGAGCATTCATTCATTGGCAGCACTACCAATTGTTTGTACAAAAAAGTTTCATTCTTGAATTTTTATGTTTGTTTCTCACTGGTTATAATTTCGTAGTAAATTCATTTTAATTTTGCGGCCATGCCATGCCTAACCATGCCTAACATTGTTTGTGGCCCATCTGAAAAAAGGTAGAGCACCACTGGTCTGGTCCGACTGTCCTGTCCCGAACGTCTTTTTGAATTTTCCTGTGCGTTTCATTTTTATGGACGGTTTGCAGGACCTGCACCAACCCCCTGTCTTGCCGGAGGGCCATCGGGCACAGATATTTTGAAAGTCCTCGCTGACACGATGACAGTGATCAGCCGCTCCATGGGGAACAGACGCTCGGATGTTGAACACTTTACTTCGCATGTGGAAACCTACTGTTTACATAACAATTTCGAGCACCACGTTGTACAGCGGACGAGCTTGACCATGAACTCATTGTTTCTGTAATTTTTTTGAGCGCAAAAAGAAACCAGGTTGCAACCTTCAAATGTCTAAAATCTCTCGTTCTAGATATGTATGCTAAGACTGAACATATAAATGGACCATTACTCAGCATCACTCAGATTTTTGTCGAATATTATGACAATTATTGAATTCAATTGTCCCAATGTTATTTACTACTTCAAAACGGAACATTCTTCAACTAGATCGAAAGCTAGCTAACCATCTCAACTATCTTTGTAAGTGTTGACTCGAAGGCGTGAAATGATCCTTTTATATTTATCAAATTTACATGCTAAATAACAATATTAATCATTTGCGCCCCATACGCTTTTCGGACTAATTGATCGTGTTTCCTACAATCGTTCAGAAACAATCGCAATACATTTGGGTGAAAATTACTCTCCGTTAGACGAAAAAAAAGTTAGAGAAAAAAATGACAGTGGTTGTTGTTTCATTATATTATATATATATCACCGTTCTCCTGCAATTCAAGCTCCTTAATATTATTATCATTATACGCTTGTCTTTTTATAAAAGAGGTTATAGCTACATGATTTAACATATGCGTTTCAATTTGATAGTTTTCACAACAAGGAAACTCAATTCAGTTTGTTGCAAAGAACGCGAATGAAACCAATCCGACAACATGCATTTTAAACTGTTTTGTATGTCTTCAACACAGATAAATTAAACGAAATAAGGAGCAACGACCACTGGATGTGAAAAGAGAATTTAAGCGGTCTGACTATTTTAACAGAACTAACTAAACAATTGTTCGGATGCGCGTTCCAGATGCCAATTATGTCGCGAAAGCGCGGCACGAGCTTCGTAATCGGCTACACCCATATCCCGCAATCGTTGTACCTTCTGGTCGAAATCCACATTCCGACATGGACCACCCGCGTACACATTGGTCCAGTGCTTGGCGGTCAGGATAAACATCTCGTGGTTATCTTTATACTGTGTCGCCACGACTGCATCCTGAGGATCATCCGGTTCGGCTGCAGCTAACAGTGCCTGCAGTGAAAGCAACACAGTACGGAGAGTCATAGCAGCGGCCCAGTTGTCCTTCAGAATGTCCAAGCAGATAGCGCCCGTCACGGAGGATATATTTGGATGCCAAATTTTTGTGATAAATTTAACCTGTTAAATAGACGTATACTATTGATAATTGAAACACAAACGCAGACTACTTTAGCGATGTTAGCTGTTACCTTCGGCGGATTGAAAGGATACGTTTCTGGTACTTTGATTTCCAATAGAAATTTTCCTCCCTCATATGGCGTATCCGGCGGACCAGCGATTTCACCCCGCAGCTCTGTGAAATTGTCGTTGACTATATCCAATTTAATCGAGCACTGATTTATCTGCGAAAGACAATGTATATTTTGGTCAGAGGAAATTTTCCAGGGAGCTTCAAAGTATCTTTTCAAAAACAAGTACAATCAGAAATGCTTACGCGTAAAAACTTATTTACATAATCTAGAAGTCGCTGATAATCTATTGAACCAAACAAAATTGAAATATTGAGATCAACTTCGTTGCCTTTGTTGCTAACATAGTGATCTCGATGTTAGTCGTTATTCCGTATTTCACTGTCTGGTAGACATACAAAGTATATGTATTGTGTTTCACAGCGCGAAATCGTTTTAGTTCTATCTTGAAACATCTTACGGCTTCAAAACGGAAATACTAGTGTAGCTACTAAAATGACCACAACGAGCGACGAATCGGACATCGAATTCGAAGAAGGTACGTTTGCGAGTGATGGCATATTTTTTTAATTTCATGATTTAAACAATGATAAGCAACATAAATCGCTCTTTGGCATCCTTATGGTTTACAGGAAAGGTAATGCTCGGTTTAAGACGTGGTCGAAAATCGAATTGGAATCCTTCAAGGGCTATGAAATAACATACAATATATTTTCTTTGTGTAATCTGCATGATTTGTCAATATAAATAGAATCAAAAGTTCAAAGCAGATATTTGCGAACTCATCTGCTCAAAACGATTTTTCTGCTTTCAATTCTGAATACTAATGATTTATGTATTGTTCATCATACTTTTTTTTGTGAATAATTTTTTATAAATTATTCTACTGCATTGCCTAGTTGCGCAGAACATACATATATTGCATTATGCAATCGTTGAAACAAGATTTTTCTACTAGAACCAGTACAACTTCCTTCCGCTATTCAATTAACAAGTACTCACTTCTTCACTTTTTATAACTTCCTTAAATTCTCGCTTGATTCGAGATACTGCCATATTCGCCATTTTATCTTGCTACTGTTCCAAATGTTGCTCTTCTTCAGGATGAAATTCAGCTCTTGTTTTGCTAGCGCAGCTCGATTAATGTAATGTCTTTGTTTGAAATATTACGGGCCCGATAGATGTTGACCGAGATCTTACAACGCAATTCAAGTAGTCGTTTAAAGAGTGGAACTAGATCAATTTTGACTTATTTGTGTTCTGCCAAACAGGGGCTCTGTTTTTTGACTTTTCGTGCTCCCGATACTCTATTTTCGCAAAAGTCTACACCTTTCAAATCTTCTTCCTCGGGGAACTGTTCTTATTTGCGCTAATTTCACCCACACAACTCGCCGGATGCCACCCATGTGTTTGTGAGCAGAGCAGTTTGACAAGTAAAATAGCACAGTAGAGTCCGGTCTTTCCACGAAATAGGGTTGCAAGATTACACAAAATATATTGTGCGTTCATTCTCCAACTTGACACGATGATTCGAAATAGTCGCACTTGAAATGGTCGTAAGGGGCCGTCCACATACCACGTGGACAGAAAAAGCATGATTTTAGATACCCCCCTTCCCCTCCGTGGACAAGCGTGGATATCCCTTATACCCCTTCCCCTGTTGTCCACGTGTACATTCCTCCGGTTTTGAGGAAAAAATTAAGAAATTAAATTTTTTTCGCTTAAATTTTATTTCAAGTTTGTTTCTATTTTCTATTCCATGTTTTTATTGATAAAAATTATAGCCTTACCAATAGTAACGATTTGTCTTGAAATATTCTATTTTTTATTTTTTATTTTATATTATTTTCTTCCGAATTCTATTTACGTTATCTCCATATCCATTTTAAAATATCGATTGTGAGCTTATTCTTGCCTATTTTATATTAAAGCTGGCTGGCTGTTTGAGTTTTTAAATAATCAGACAATGCAATCAAGCACTTTGTTTGAAAACAGAATTGACTTTCAACATCAATGACTTTCGCTTTAACAGGTTCGGTAGTGCCTGCTGGCTATAATGAACCTAGTAAAAACAAAACATCTGCGGTATCACCGTGATCATGATTCCGTGGACGTTGACGTTTCGTTAATTGTTAAATCATGCTAAATATTGTTCTGAAAAATTCGTGCCGATTCTAAGGGAAAAAACCAAAAGCATATTTTTGTAGACATACATCTTTTCGATCATAAATGCACCGTTTTTTCCTGAATATTTCAACATCCTTCATGCAACTTGAGAATTCCATCCATTCCATGCTATGCCGTAAGTTTAAGTTCTTACAAAAATCTCAACAGTTAATAATCTGAAAATGCAATCTGGTGTGTAAGGCGGGTGGAGTTTTAGAAGTGCCCTAGAAGCGTTCTGGATCGTTGATTTTCATACGTTCAGCTG
Organism: Toxorhynchites rutilus septentrionalis; assembly: GCF_029784135.1. Classification (NCBI taxonomy): domain Eukaryota; kingdom Metazoa; phylum Arthropoda; class Insecta; order Diptera; family Culicidae; genus Toxorhynchites; species Toxorhynchites rutilus. The sequence goes on from NC_073745.1 coordinate 205,658,841, forward strand.
CTGGCAGTACTTGTTGGAATTCTTCGAAACTAGTTGCTTGGTAGAAGCTCATGACACAGATTTCTTCCAGTCCTACCAGACCCAGCCATAACTTTCTTCAAGCGAAAACCTTCTTCGGGGTTCCATTCACTTGCTAAGATTTTTTTTAACTCAACATTCTTGTGAATGATTTGCCCTTTACAATTCGCTACAAATATGTATTTTCGTCGCGTTTACGAAACGAATCGCAGATTGAGATAAGTTCCTTCAAGTGTTTTTCGGTAAAATAAACCCTTATTCCGGAATCCGGTCGGATTTGAAATAAGCACAATGGTGCGTTCTTTAAGAGGGTATTCTAGTCTAGAAATTTGGAAAAAACAGTAAGTGGGTTATATCTATGGTATAACCGCAATGGTGACGTAGGACTATTGTTGATTTAGTGATCATTTGTTTGAAGTTGAATCTGAATCCATTCTGAATTAATGAATGAATGAATATTTGGGGGACATCGAAAACGAGAGCGTTACGTTGGAGGTACAAGGTTTTATGCATCCAATATATGATATGAAAATATCCTACTGATGGGGAAGACTAATCTTCAGAAGCTTTCCTGCTAATTGCACTTGATTGAAAAATCACAGAACCAACCAAATATATCGCAGTGTTATATGGTTAGAAAACATTAAAATAAACTCTTTCGCTTGCATGTTATTTTCAATGCCAAGGGGAACTGGCAGATTATTTTGCAGCAATGATCACTCTTTTCCGGATTTTTCTCGATAACCAGCAAACGTAAAGAGTTGCGCGCGTGTATGTGTGTGTGTGGCGGTTGCTCCGATGTCTCAAGCGGAACCAATTTTCGTTGCTGGTATTCTCTCGGTCGTCTTCTCTTCTCTTTCTGATGGATCGGCTTTTCTGCGCTCCGTCACAGTCCTCAACAAACTGAATGCGTTTCAGGTTAGGTCAGGCCAGGTAATGAATCCCTTGATGGTGGGGGATCCAGCTCGTCCAGCTCGTTCAGTAACGATGTTGCCTTATCGATGTCCTCACGAAAAATGAATGCGTTTCACCACCAGAATATCGCTTAAGTATGCTTTTTGTGCGTGATTGAATCGGGAGAAGGTGTGGTTTGCCATCGTACAATTTGGACGGCAAACTAGAGGGGAATGAACTCTCTGAGTCTGAAACTTTCGGCGACTGAGCAATAATCGATTGAAAATTATATAATTTTCGCGATGCGAAACATTCTCCGTTGCGCGCATACAATATTGGATACGCAAGTTTTCTACTGATGGGGAAGAATAATTTTCAGAAGCTTTCCTGTTAATTGCGATTGATTGAAAAATAACAAAACCAAATGTATTTGGTTGCAGTGTCATATGGTTAGTAAACATTAGAATAAACTCTTTCGCATCAATATATTTTTCAATTCCCAGGGGAACTGGCAGATTATTTTTCAGCAACGATTGAATCTTTCCGGGATTTTCTCGATGCTGAATGGCATTTAAACGAAAAGTTCCGCGCGCGTGTGTGTGTGGTCAACTTAAAGATGTAGAACCCTAGGTTGATCACTTGATATGTAGTACTTTATTATAATGTAAACCAAATTAAGAAATAAAAAGAATTTAAGTGAAAAGTGTGTGTGGCGGCTGCTCCGATCTCTTCCCAGGGAACCGTTTGTGGCATCACTCTCCTCCTGATGGATTCCCTTCTTGCCTAAGGTGCACAAACAGGCTCTTGGTGACATCGTTCATCCGCGCTTTCATGATAAACGAATTATAACTAAGTGCATTTCCGAGCGGCGCTCGCTTATATACCGATTGGTGATTTCAATAGCCCGTTTTGAAAGCAATTGAAACTATTGAAACAATGTTTTGGATCAAAAAGTAACAAGTATATAACGCATAGACATTTTATCTTTGGAATGAATTGTTTATCATACCATTTCGTTCAGTTGTTTAGAAGCTATTAACGCTCAAAATCTCGGTCTCCGGCGTAACGCTTTCGTTTTTGAAACTTTGATTTTACACCCCGGTATAGAAATGAAAGACGTCTGATGATTTTCCTGTTCTTCCGACCGGCAACAACTCTCGTCGTTTACAGTTGTTCCTGACTACCTGATCCACTGAGCGAAGTCGAAATAGTTACTTGACCGCCTGTAGTATTGTCTGCTTGTTCTAATTATTGCTCTCCGTTCTTGTTCAACAGTTCTATATATTATACAATTTCAAACGTTAAGTAGAGATTTTCACCAGAGCTGTTTGTAAACAATACCGATAGCAATTCCAATATGGCTGAAAGTGCATTTCATGTGATTGTTTCACTTGGTATGTATATACAGTAATTTACATTTAATGCGACATTTAGCTAATTGGACAGACCTGTAATGCAACATGTTTAATTGAACATCTTTACCTCTAATTGGACATTTTTGTAAACATCGAGTTCGGGGCCCAAATTATGGCCCCACATTGAAAGTCCCTACCAGAAGTCGACACTGTACCACTCTCATAGAGAATGTCCAATTAAGTGCGATTCACATACAACATCCACGTTACGTCAATTATTCTCCCATACAATTCTTATGGAAATATTCACACCGGCAGCGAAACGACCCGCCAACGACTGTTCATCGAATGCGACCGGCAGAATTTGTAGAAAAGAATAATTGACGGAGACGGATGGTTCGTTGAGTTTTTGTATGGGCTTTGTATCACGGCTTTTGTTTTGATTTTGGTTGCATTTTTTATGCCAACATATCTCTTCGTCTGAGTTTCGGAGTCAAAACTATCCGCGACTAGCTAAGAAAAACAGTTTATATGTTATTATTGCTGGATAGTGGTCGAAAATACGCATTTCAAGCATTTAAATAATATAATTCAATGATTTTAATTGAACTTTTCAAAATTTAGAACTGTTGTAGGTGGCGACACTATGAATAACATTAAATAAATCATATGTGGGCTCTCAATTGTCCGTTGAAAATTTTCTGAGTGGCTAGCACTCCAGTTTCGTGTTTTTGCTATAATATATGTGATGTAATCGCAACGGAATATTTAAAGATGTGAATTTCAACATCACTTATACGCCATTTTGATAACAACTTGATATTCATTCTCAAACCGTGTAATACTTATGACAGACATACAATTGTACTAGCGTTGTACTTCGAAAATTGTATGTCTGTCACCATGTACAGCGCTAGAACCATGCAACCAACTCGGTACAATCGCTGTATCTGTACCGACCTGTTTCACCGTTATACATGGCTACAGTTGTACTGTGCGTAGCGCCATAGACGGTTAGTGGTGGGTAGCATGAACAATCCGAATAAAAACACTTGGTAAACATTTTTTTCATTGACTTTCTCTTGAGTTAATAACTCAGATTGGAAACTTGTTTGCTGTGTTTGATAGTTTAGACGCTAAATGAAAACCATTTTCATTGAAATATGTGGTGAAAATTGGAAAAAAATCGGATTGTCTGTTTGACATACGGCACAATGTACAACCAAAGTATATAGGTACGATGGTACCTATACAACGCTGTACACGACAACGCTAGTACAGCTATGTTTGTCCATGATATAATGCAAAGGTTGGTAGAATGTATTTGTATATTTTCTGTACATATGTATGTATGTATATTTTCTGTACATATTACTAACCGTGTGTTACATGAGTGTCAGTTGCAATACACATCACTACCAACGATTGGTATATTTTACTACACGGTGCTCGTAAATTTGACGATTGTCATTCTGGCAACCGCGAAAAGAATGATGTGACACCATTTCTAATTTCACCATGCGGATAGCAACACCATGAAGGTAAATGATTTTGAATCATTTTTAAACATGTATTAATGGAAGATTTATTACAGGAAACCTACGTACATATTATAACATACAGCAGTTTGGACGGCTGATGGGGATCATATATAAGCATCGATCAAAATGTCACTGTCGGTAGCTGAAATCAACTTTAGTGTTGCTGATGTTGGAGGATTCTTCGGAAATCCTGACTCAGAACTTTTCTACCAGTGGTGTTAATAACTTTCGGACTAAATTATGTAAAAAAAAAATATTTCGGAGTGAAGCTCCTTTTTTATTCACTATTTGAATGATCACATAGAACTGTTCTTGACAATGATTATCCCTGCCTTTTCTACTGAATGAAATGGTTTACAATATTTAATCTTATTCTAATTCAGCATATTTGGTGGGAACGATCTGGGTGGCATGATGTTTATGTTTATAGTCTGGATGATTGTTGATGTGGTGTGTTTATGTTTATTTATCGATCGCTCGCTTGGCTTGATCTATATTATGATGATTCGCATTTTGCTTATCGCGAGTGGCTGACTGGTGTTGCACTAACTTATCAAATAGCTACCTTTCAACGTTCCTCCGGTCCCAAAGTTAATGTTTATTCCCCAACAAATTGAAACGGTGAGTCCAACTACTGGTATGATTCAGACGATAATATCGAACATTTTTTCACAGGAGAATCAACGGAACTGCATATTTATGTCATTCATAGCCAACCATAGCGAAATGAGCAAAGCCTGCGAATCGACAACATTCAACATCAGCAACCGGACGGCATTATTTAATTTTAACTAAGCTAGGGAACATAACTTTTTATCAAGGCCTCTGTAATTGGAACAGAAATAAATATGTTTAAGTATCATTTGACTCGTCAAGCTTCAATCTTCAACCACAAGTGTGTTAAAAAGCCACCCCGAAGTTGTAACTTATGTTCAACCAACGTTGAACCGACATCTTATACCGGGTTATACTAGCTGCTTTGGCATTTGTTTACCATTGTTATCGCATAATATGTACGAATAATTCGTATTGCAAAAATTGACTAATCATTGGTAATATTTACCAAAAAATTCGTCATATAATGTTTCCTGGTGCACCCGTGGCCGAGTGGTTAGCATCTCACATTACCATGCCGGGTGCTCGGATTCGATTCCCGTTCTGACCGGGGGATTTTATCGCCAAAGAAATTTCTTTCGGCTTGCACTGTAGTCACGCGTATTCTAGAGCTTGCCCCTCGGAATACATTCAAGACGTGTTATTAATCTTAAGAAATCTCAACTAAGTATTAATAAATGACGCTAGTTAAAGCATACGTTGAGACGGCAAAAGTTCCACAGGGAACGTTAACGCCATTCAAGAAGAACCAATGTTTTCCAATTGTGTAGTATCCTATGTAATCACTGCTTTATGGCGGGTTTACATCAGGGAGATCTATAGCTATAGATGGATTTATTCACCCGAAAATAGATGTAAACGGGTGAGAATATATATGATACACTTCTTCGAGGTATATATGTATAGAATTTATAGAATAAATTTAGGCATATGTAAACGCTAGCGAATTTCTCACTGGTGAGAAATCACTAAACTTGGATGCAGTGAATATGAATATATTCATTATAAAAGTTCGCGCTAGTGTAAACGGTTGATGCGATTTCTATAAATTTGATCATATTTCCTCACACGAATATATCACTACCCAGCAAACATTAAATCGTATAATTTTGCACGTGCCAAGTCTTACAAGAAATCCGAATAAATCATAATCGCATATAATATCAATCAAAGTATGTGTCGTGTATGTTTGAAATCGCATAAAATGCAAAAACTCGATTTTATATACCATTATCAAATTAAGTCGCAATTCGGTATAACAAACATCAGTTTTATGATGTACATTGTCGTAAAATATATTTAATCCGCATCATATGTGTATATTACGCTGATGCAGTTTGTGTGTCGTATAAGCGTATAATTTAAATCGATTCAGTACTGTAGCAAATCGTGTTGCATGCTGAAGAAAATCATGAAACAGTAAATCATATTAGATCCTAATAAAGAACATATTACATCATATTGAAATGTCAATGAAATTTTGATGCACTCGAAAGTTTCAACCGCTGTTGAATTAAATTTCAGATAGCCGCGCGAGATAGCTGGTGGATGATAATCCAGACGACCGGAGTTCGAACACACATCGGAGCAGTTTTCACCAAACATTAATCTGTGCCATTTTAAACATTCATATTCCACGCCCAACACAAGTCAATCAAATAATTATAATTTCTACAAACACAAATACTCATATATAAAAATGGCGATTCGTGAGGCTATAATAAACATTACACGAAAATATTTTGCACCATTTGTTTTTTTTCTATGTCTGTAATAATGTAATAATTGCTGGGTAGTCTAAACCCACCCTTGTGACGGCCCAGCAAACATTAAATCGCATAACAAGCGTATATACAACATCATATGCCTTAAAATTTGGTTGGCATATAATGCGCCTAACTGGCATATGCATGCAAAAGTGGAGGCCATATACATACATGGCAAATGCTTACCGAATTTGTTTGGATGAATATGCAACTTTGACCGGCTATAATAGCGACTTTTGCCATACTCATATACGATTTATTAGACATGTAATCGCAGACATAGAAAAAAACAAATGGTGCAAAATATTTTCGTGTAATGTTTATTATAGCCTCACGAATCGCCATTTTTATATATGAGTATTTATGTTTGTAGAAATTATAATTATTTGATTGACTTGTGTTGGGCGTGGAATATGAATGTTTAAAATGGCACAGATTAATGTTTGGTGAAAACTGCTCCGATGTGTGTTCGAACTCCGGTCGTCTGGATTATCATCCACCAGCTATCTCGCGCGGCTATCTGAAATTTAATTCAACAGCGGTTGAAACTTTCGAGTGCATCAAAATTTCATTGACATTTCAATATGATGTAATATGTTCTTTATTAGGATCTAATATGATTTACTGTTTCATGATTTTCTTCAGCATGCAACACGATTTGCTACAGTACTGAATCGATTTAAATTATACGCTTATACGACACACAAACTGCATCAGCGTAATATACACATATGATGCGGATTAAATATATTTTACGACAATGTACATCATAAAACTGATGTTTGTTATACCGAATTGCGACTTAATTTGATAATGGTATATAAAATCGAGTTTTTGCATTTTATGCGATTTCAAACATACACGACACATACTTTGATTGATATTATATGCGATTATGATTTATTCGGATTTCTTGTAAGACTTGGCACGTGCAAAATTATACGATTTAATGTTTGCTGGGGGGTTTACATTAGGGAGATATATAGGTATAGATGGATTTATTCACGTGAAAATAGGTGTAAACGGGTGAGAATAAATATGATACACTTATTCGAGGTATATATAACATGAATAAATTCAGCATATGTAAACGCTTATGAATTTCTCACTGGTGAGAAATCACTAGAGTTGGATGCAGTTCTACTTCAGGTGAATAAATTCACCGAAAATATGAACATATTCATTATAGAAGTTCACGCTAGTGTAAACGGTTGATGTGATTTCTATAAATCTCATCATATTTCTTCACATGAATATATCACTAGTCTAAACCCACCCTTAGGTTAAGGTTACATTGGCTCGGAGTACGCACGAAAACTTGATTGTGCGATAACTGACGAAAAGAAACAAACAATTTTGTTCGATAGAAGCTGACGAATTCGAACGAAGCTAGTGGGAAGCAATGTAACCACACCAATACAATTCTATGTAGTTGTTTACTTCTCACGATTGTATGCGTTTCGTGCAGCCTTATTTTCGTAAGAAGCTGCAGGCAGTATCACCGTGGCCTTAGGCTCAGGTTACTTTGGATAGGAGTACTCACGAAAATTTGATTGTACGAATAGAAACAAACAATTTTGTTCGATAGAAGCTGACGAATTCGAACGAAGCAAGGGGGAAGCAATGTAACCACACCAATGCAAATCAATGTGGTTGTTTACTTTCACTATTGCATACAATTCGTACGACCACTGTTTTGCATCCAGTGTCACCGCCCCTTAGCTTGCGTTTTATTGGATGTTATAAAACGCAAGCGGGAATATCGCACGTTTTGGAAGCGAATAATTGTGAAATAGCCTATATTGTGGTCGTGAAACTAGATGATAAATTGATAGTTTTTCATATGACAGAACATTGTTTTTAAAATATTCAATTTTTTTATATGACAATATAATTGTAGCGTATTAACATTCATTATCATTTATAGTAATTCGATCATTTAGTATGCACCGATTGGAATAGTGGTGTAATGGACGAAGGGAATATTCCAACATAAGTGTCAGCAGTTCGCTATCAAAACAGTTCCCAGCACCGCATGGTTTTCACTCTTGCGGCTGTCATTGGGCTCACAATACAAACAAGTTTACGCCTTGTCGCATACAATCGAATCCGTATTCAGTGCGATTACAGTGTGTGGACATTGTTTTTCCTGCGCCTGTGTGATACCCACACTCGCAGTTCAAACTCATGATACCAGAAGCATAAATTTGACCTGCGATGAGCTGTTATTTAATTTGAACCGTAGATTGTGTGATGCCAGTCAGATCGTCAAACCCGATTCGCGCCAGAAGTCTGATCCGAAACAACTTGGAGAAGTCTAACAGCATCCAGCAGCAGCAGCTCCTGCAGTCCAGAATGCCCAACATCAAGGTTTTCTCCGGTTCATCCCATCCGGATCTGGCGTCGCGCATTGTGGACCGCCTCGGAATCGATCTCGGGAAAGTTGTGACGAAAAAATTCAGCAATTTGGAGACATGGTGAGTGGCGTGTTTTCTGTTATCTATCAGTGCAACATTATGCTTAGAAGTACAGTGGCAGTGAGCATTTGTTATCGATTAAACACGTTATATGGTTGTTTGGTATTTTTTTACCGACCGGATCAATTGCGTGCTGCCTCATCTTGTCGATATTTTGGATTGGGAGTTTTCGGCAGAAAAAATAGGGCAAACTAAAATGGCAGGGAGACTTTAAAAATAAATTTCACTTAACCTTGAAGTATGACAACTAGTCAGCCATCCGATCTAATTAGCCACGATAGTGTATGCATTGAGATTGTGGGGGAAGAGGCAAGCGGTGGCTCCATTGGTGAACTTTGGTAAAATAATTGCGGCTTGTTAACGACTCGAAGAAGTGACAAATCGATACAATGAAAAGTGATCAGTGGATAACTTTACGGAGCCTGCGACAACTGATTTCGTATAATTGGAATGTATTTGAATTAATTTACAACAGATAATTGGGAACCTATCTCAACCCTAATTTTTTTTTCTAAATGTTCATGTACCGGAACATCGCATTGAGATGAGAGAAGCGAAGCTGTGGAATTATTTCACTTCTTCATTCCATATCCAAATTTCGTTTTCCTTCAAACAGCAGTTGATTGGTCTACAGGGTCTAGTATTCCCGTTACGATAGAACTTTTGATTCGCCTTTGCTCTAATTCGTGTAAAGGAGAATAAAACCTGTTGGCTGCAGCAGACATATCGGTTTTGTATTTTTTACGTTCCTTGTACGCTTCGTACTGTATACGAATTCTTTTTCACAAAGCTTGTATCCTGAAACATCCCTTATGTTTCCCATTGAGGTGGAATAAAGTAATCTAAGCACTAAACCATTTCGTTGCTATGCACGATCGTGTGGTAAACTCAAACGATGTAAAGACAGGAAATGCGACTTGTTTTGTCTAGTACGGTATGCATTAATGTGGAATGTTTTGTTGCGTCGACGAACATCTACAAATCGCAAAAAAATAGGTTACTCAGAGCAACTGATGGTAGTCGGATTTTCAATATCCACACAATCAACTTACTACTAGCAATTCTAATAATTATACAATAAAACGAAATAGTTTCAATCATGTAATAACAAATTTGAACATTTTTGAATATTTTCGGAAACGATCCCGTATAGCTGCCCTGCTGATGAACTATGTTATAAACATGATTGGATGGACAATATGATTTTAATCAATTTATTATCGGATACAGTGCTGGCGGAAATATTAAGTGCATTGCTGTAAATCATTTTTCACTATCTTCACTATTTCTTTCACTATTAGTTATGTATGCTGTCATTTTTTTTTGCATTTTGTGGAAACGCCATGCGAAAAGACATTGGGTCTGATCACGAACAACACTTTCACATAATTTTTTTTGGCTTTATTCCCGTCTCCACTTCACGGTGAAAACGAAATGAAGTGTATCCGATATGACAACGGTACGGTGTCGACATCTGAATACGAAATTAGTTTTCCACTAAAACTTGTCATTATAATAAAAATTATCTTCAGATACAATTTTCGTAAGAGATTTTTTTACCACATGAAGAAAACAAAGTTTTCCATCCACATTGAACACAAATTTGATACGGAGGATACAATTTTGGACTCGATTATATACAGTTTGAATTTTTTTTCTCATGTTTCAAATATGACTTATTTCATTAAAATATGTAACCTTTCAACGTTGAGGTGAAATTAAAGTTGTACTGTGGGGTAAAAATCGTGATTTTGGATGATTTTGCTTGAATTATCTCCAAAAATTGTTTATATCGATATTGCAGAGGAATTAAGGAAGATAAAAGTTGGGTGTCAAAAACAAATTGTAGAGCCTCTCAAATAAAGAATAAAAAACAAGTTCATAAGTTTTTCACTGGAAACGTACTATTTAGGATCTACTGTGTAAGGTCATACAGTTCTTTCAATAAAATAAATGATGTATTTGATGATAAATTCTATTTTTTTTCTTTTTAACCTTATATAAACAAATTTTTTTTTCGCTGTACTAGAAATATGTTTTTGACTTTCGCATAACCGGAGGTGCAATAAAGTAAATTTAAAAGGCAGCGGCAAATAGTGTTTTTGGGAATTAACGGGCAGTGGTAACTATATTGTCACCATTTTTTCAACTGTTTCAATGGTTAATTTTTTATCATTGGTAAATATGTTTTATTCCTCATGTAAGGATTATGTTCTTTGAAATTGAAATCGATTCGTTGCCTTGTTCCCACGGCTTTATAAAGGGGTAATACAGTGTAATTGATAATATTCAATTAATTTAATTAAGCGTATGTTTTAGAATAACAGGTTGCGATAATTTGGTATTTTAAATCCAGCTATTCGGGCTCATCCACTAATTCATTTACTTGGTGCGTTAGTTTGCTGATTTAAACGCTGGGTCAAAGATGAGGAGGAACACTCTGTTGCTTGTTAATACACTCTGTCCAACTTCTATAAGACCACCCTGATTTTATTTCGTTGCAACACAAACAGTTTGAATTTCAACAAGATACATTCACACATTGTTGAATGCTTAGAATAAAGTATATTTAACGTCAATTTCGTTCAAAAGAGTTGTTTGTTTATACATTGTGCTTAAATATGATAATTTCAACTGTCCAGTTTCTATTAGACCACTTCAAAATTCACAAGTATTATCAAAATTCAAAACGATCGGCTGATTTACATGTCAATAATTGGCAACCTTGCCATTTCGACTAATAACCTGAAAAAATCGTGTAGGAATACTATTTATTACATTCTTCTGAACGAATTTCTCGATACTTTTCCATGTTTCCAAAATTACTACCTTGAGCTCAATCGGGAATCGAGGAATCCAAGATAGAATCAGCTCCTGTAGAGTTGTCATGAATGGTCGGTGGTCTGCACAACCTTCGACCCGTGTCGTTTGTATCTGTAAAGAGTATGTGTATGTATTGCCGGGACTAAGTAAAAGTTTATCAATGGGATAGGAGGGATATAATACAGGGATACGACGAAGGAAACATCATTAAACGTTGACATCGGCGTTTCTGAGGAACAGGTATAGATGAAGCAGAAGATCAGGATCACGGCTACCTAAGATCCCGGACATTCGATTGTCTGTCTTGTGCCCTCAATGCTCTGGAAAGCTGAGAGCGGGCAGCATGGAACCGGATACACGACCAGACAACATGCTCGATGTCTTGTAATCCTTGAATGATGTGGAAGCTATCTTGAGCTTTCCGATTTCGCAGAATCTCGCCCAAACCATGCACGAGTCTGCACCAAAATTCCTGGCTTAAAATACTGTTCTTTCTTCCGTAAATCATGCTAGTACTCGTTGAAACCATCAGGACCACCCAAATAGAACTTTTTTCGTTAGTGAAGATAACCTATATATTGAAGAACTTTTCGTTATGGTATATAGCAAAATGTATTATTTTGGGAACATTTTTCGTCACAACATACCATATCTGTAAGTTCATGTGAGCTTCGGCAAAACTCAGACGTCTTCCGATGTGAGATGGTGTGAGATGAGGAGCTTTAACCCTCAAGCCCTCTTTATGTGAGGGTTTTTTACCAAAACGAATTGTCACCCGAGTAACATTTGAATTGAAATATTGCTTTATTTGCACAAGCGATTTTGAAGAATTCGAAGCTGTTCTAGCTATTTCCCGCTTATCCCGGTCAGAGAACTTTGATTTACGTGGAGCTCTCTCCTTCTTACCGTATCCTTGAGGATTCGCCAAATAATTAAGCGTTACTTGATGGGATCGTCTAATCCGACGAGTAATTTCTCTGATACCAATATTTTCTTGGTGAAATGCAGCGAGTTGTCTTTTTTCTCTCTCCGTGAGCCCCTTTTTCTTTGGCATTTTCCAGATTTATTGTTAAAAACAACTAAAACAACGGAAAATGTAACTGGCCTTATAGAAACTTGACACTTGAAAAAAACAAAAAAATCGTTTACGCTCAGCGTTACGCGTATCTCCGTTACGTTACATGCAAAATTTGGTTTTATTTGCTTGATTAATTCTCGAGTAATGCAGAAATTTGTGTTTCATATGCATGACAGAACCAGCAGTGGTTTGACATACGCTACAGGTGAGCTGGATTTTTTTGTATCGTACACGAAAATTAGTCACGTATGAAATAGCGTGCAGTGTGTGTGCGCTATTTTGCTCGCTATTAACTAATACTAACGCTAGGACCTTTATAGCATACTTGATAAATGTCTATGTTCGTTGGTTTGAGTTCACGATGGGTAGATAATAAACCGTCCATTGATGGGGTAACTACAGAAATCAAGTTTTCGTTTCACATTTTATGGGCGTAAAATTAGATTGCGTACGCGGGTATAGAATTAGTGTCAAGGGGAAATGGAAGTTTGGATTGAAGTCAGTTGAATGAAGAGGCAGATTTGTATTAATTAGTCGCGTCAGTGAAAATAACCACTAACTGGACTAGTTCACCAGTCATCCTCGCTAGTCAACGCTAGTCGATTTTGAAATATATCATTTATATTTTAGTGCAAAAATCAACCGGGCAAATGTATGCCGTCCGACGCTCGCTAACGCTCGGTCGGACCTAACTAAAGGATCGTCTTCTATGTTTCAAACTAACCGGGCAATCGATGGAACACAGGTTTGCTTGCGAAAGGCTGCCGCTTCCTACGGCGGGTCGGCGGCTGACTCGAATTGCGTCGCCTCGGCGGCTTAGGGCCGCCTCTGTTCCTTATCCTCGATTGATGAGGACTACGTCCCCATTACGTTGCTCTCAGAATAAATTTCATTACGAAAAAAAACATAATGAAAATTGCTCCTGTGGCGTTCATACTTAAATACCGCAAATCATAAAATCGCATTTTCGTAACAATAAAAAATGACAAAACACTATAAACAACAAGACAGCAACAATACAAAAGATATCTGAGTGCCAGTGTGTACAATAAAATTGCTATCTATTGTATTTCGGCTCCGGTGACGCTAATACGAAAGTACCAAGTTTTCAATAGAAGAATTTACAAATAAAGTTTTCAATAAAAGAGTTCACAATTTGGTTATCCGCTTTTTCCGGCGTCGTCAATCATTTCATCGCCCTTTGCTGTTTCTTCGCCTGTTGCTCAGCGGTATTTTCCGCGTCGCTGTTGGAGTCACTTGCGGAAGATAGACGTTTTTTTTCTGGCGTCATTTTCATCGGTTTACACTTAGTGAGGAGAAAAGAAAAAGAAAGAAGACATGCATCTGTGGCCTTCACACCACTGTGGTGTCCGTCGGTGGCTTGGCACGGTGGTGCCCGTTGCTGGTGGTGGCCACTGCCCCTGTAATTTTCGCTGCTTTTCCTGGATCCTACTCACTGCGTGGTGGTCCCTTATCACTGTCTGGAGGTCCCCGCTGCCGTATTGCTGGTTGTCAGTGTTTACCGGAAGAACGTGCATTTTTTCTTTGGTAAGTGAATAACTTTCCACATAGGGACTAGCGAGGTTTGAACGCCCAAGGAGCATAGTGTGAATCTTTTCATAGACATTTTTTTTTTCTGGACATTTCCCAAATATGTTGGTGTATTTTGCGCCGTTTTCGTCCCCTGCTGATTTTTGTTGTGTTGTGATCAGGGCTCGGCTGACTATCTGGCTGACAATATCCGTATTCAGTTGGAAATTACTTTTGATTTCCTCATAGCAATCTATCTCTCTCCCATGTATCAAGCATGCATGCATCGATGTTTGAGTTCAACGTGGTTTGACATACGCTACAGGTGAGCTAGATTTTTTTATATCGTACACGAAAATTACTCACACGTATAAACACGTTTTGCACGCTATTTACTAATACTGACGCGAGGACCTTTATAGCATACCTGATAACTGTCTAAGTTCGTTGGTTTGAGTTCACGATGGGTAGACAAAAAACCGTCCATTAATGGGGTAACCACTTTTTTGCATCAGAAATCAAGTTTTCGTTCGTAAAAATAAGATTGCGTACGCGGGTAACAATTTCGTTCTTAGGGGGGTTGAAATGTAGATTGAGGTCAGTTGAATGAAGAGGGAGATTTGTATTCATTAGTCGCGTCAGTTAGAATAACCACTGACTGGACTAGTTCATCAGTCATCCTCGCTAGTCAACGCTAGTCAATTCATTTTCTAGTCAATTCACTTTCGCCGCAGTCGCCGACAGCCGAAGCAGTTCTAGTCGAAGCGAAGCTACTGAGAGTAGAGTCGGTCTTCATTTTTCACCTTCGAAGATTTCGGGCCCTGATTGTGACTCTTCAAACATATCCGAAAAGTGCAACACAGCTTTTAGTGCTGTGTTCTTTGGCCTCGCATCTTGCAATCTCCGAATTTTAACGTAGAATAACGTCTTTCGGGGATACAAATTGAAAAACGAAAATTCACATCACATTGTGAAAAATGTCCAATTTTAAACGCTTATCACTCAGTCATTTCATGATGGATTTATGAGATTTTCAAAACATAAAATTAGCATGCAACAGATAGCCTAACGTAATCCCACGTCAACTATGCGGTCGTGTCTTGTACACAACCTTCCTGTGACTTTTTTTCCCAAAGTCGGAAGCGGCGTTGTCTCGCACGCAAACCTGGGTTCCACTGATTGCTCGGTTAGTTTGAAACATAGGATACGATGTCCGACCGAGCCTTAGTTGTTTCTGTCGCAGTCGTTTTCTGCAGCGATTTATTTCGGGAACCGTCCTCGGCCTAATACATCTGTCTGGGCCAGGTTTTCCTAAAATTTCCTATATTTGTGGGGAATTACTAAGGAATTACAATCATCATGTGAAGGTAATCCCAGTCCCTTACCGCTCACATTTTCGGTCTGCTGCATCGGTTATTGGAACTATTAATAACCCAACAAAGGAAGCCTCAAATCAACAGTCCCGCTGTGAACAGCCCAACTGTGAACAGCCCAACTGTGAACATTCGAACAATAGCAACATTCTTACGCCGGAAAAAGCGACATGAGTTGTGCATCGATAGAATAGGAATTCTCTTACGTCTAAACGACTACTGTGTTATAGATAAAAACAAATGTTTATCGATAGATAGCGCGATACTCTTACGCCATAAAAAGGGAGCAGTGCTTTATACGACAAAAGTAATCTTAGGATAAAAAATGTACACGAATGAATTTGGCTCTGTTACAGCTGAATTGCTAAATGAGCCTAATAAAATAAAAATTGGAAAAAAAGGTGTACATCCTTTTTCTTACATCACAACTACCTCCAAACGATACATCCAATGGATGTCGTGACAGGTAATAGTTTACGCCTGATATTCCAAGATATTGCAGGATTTGTTGGTAAATGATCACGTGAAGCATGTTCTGTAGATGTTATGATGTTTTGGAAATAGCTCCTTGGACAACGATGGCTTCATTCGCTTCGTGAGGCATTCCTTAAGTTATGTGATAGTTTTCGAAAGTTCCAACAAAGTGCCAATAAAAAATCTGATAACCATGATTATTTTTTGATTTGAGAGATCCTTTTTGTCATTGTTCAACATTAGTTGCAAATACTTTGGCCTATACTGTCCTAAATTGAGTTATTTGTTGATACATGGTTTCAAATAATGCCGATCGACATGATTTTGATGTTTAATGTTCTTTGGTTTGGGAGGATAGTAAAAAGTAAACATTTGGATGGATCTGTGTGTGCCAGGAGGCTTGTCCAAGCAAAGCATAAATAGAATGAAAATTCTTTATCGCATAAACTGCTATTGGTACATGAATGTGTGTGAATTGATATCGCATTGCTAGTTTACTCTTCATGAATCTTTGATTCAGCATAAACCCATTCTCATGAGATGAATGACATTTTATGAATGAATACAAAACAAACGATTTGGTGATTAGAAAATCATATGAAAATTTTCTTTCGTTTTTCGAAGAATCAAACAAAAATCTGCTTCCGCTGCTTTTCTGACAACCATATTTGAGCTTTCAATACATTATAATAATCTATTAATTAAAATTTTTCTACCATTCCTCTAGCGTTGAAATCGGAGAATCCGTACGAGGCGAGGATGTGTATATCGTGCAGTCTGGTTCGGGCGAAATCAACGACAACCTAATGGAGCTGCTGATTATGATCAACGCGTGCAAGATCGCTTCCGCCTCCCGGGTGACGGCCGTCATACCGTGCTTCCCGTACGCTCGCCAGGATAAAAAGGACAAGGTAAACTCTCCGTTCGATCTGGTGATTTTGTGTTTTTCTATCCTCATGACACTTCAGTTGTCGCATAGTACAGAATTGTAAGGCTTGTTATGAGTTTAAAGGCTAAATTTTTGAAAATTTTTGTGAATTCAGCTGCTAGATTTTTGGATTTATGAATATGTGGAAAAATTATATTTTATCTCCATTTACTTCATCCTCGTAACGAATGCGTGATCGCAGAGTTTATTGAAAACATGTGCTTTGCGGTAAACAACAGACAAACAAGTTCTCCTTTTACGCCTATTATAATCAGCCCGCTATCGGAAAGAGGTTAGATCATGAGGTTATCACCACTTCAGAATTATGTCTGAGGTTTCTTGGACTTTGTTTGTGGAAGGACAATTGATGATTGAAGGCACAAATTTAGTGGCAAGTGACGTAGACGGTGGAGGACGCGATGGCGATAATACAAACACTAAACGATGATGAAAACATGTTGTTATGCCTCTTCTAGCTTTAATCAGTAATCAGACAAGCCTCTGAGGATTGGCATGTTTTCAGTGTTATTGACATCACTCACCACCTGCATCAATTTCATCAGACATTTGTTCAATTTTAGGCTAGCGCGCGTTGTAGTCATCCGATACTAGAACAGCATTTGAAACCTATTATAATAACTCGATTTCCTATCGCACATTCAGGCAGGCGATGATAAACTGGCCATGTTGATGAAGACGAATGAGTGGAAGTTTCGGGTATTGATCGTTTTTAATTTCTTTTCATTATATTTGTTCTGTTTGTTTCAAATCCATCGTCTCGTATTTTGCATCAAACGTTATTAGCTCCTGTTATTAGCCATGGTTCGGCCCCATTGCGGTTCCTGTAGTTTCCAAACATTGATAAATTTTACTAGAAAACTCGAAGTGAATTGAACAGTAGCGGGAATTAAGAAAATTTCCTCACTCGATTCAATTGGCTGTAATTTGGGATTTAAATAGGGGTTTTCCACTTTCTATTGGCTTAATGTGTGTTTGTCGGGGATATTTCTAGCTACTACTAACCTGATATTCATCCCCTGCGTCAAGTGAAGAATTGTTGGACGAGATGTTACTGAGCAATTCCACGCCAAATCAGCCGAAAACAGGAAATTTTGACGCGACCCTCTTCGATTTTGTTGGGGCAACGATGGGAAGATAGTGGAAGATGGGATTAAGAGGAATTTATAGAGGAAGAAAATAGCATAAATAGGAGACCCCACTAGTGTAAGTTGAATTATATTCAAATTCTTGTATTGGTGTATTTTGAAGAATTGAATTTTCAGTTTAAACCACGCAGAAATAAACAAAGTGTTGCTAAAAACTCACTGTCAAAAATCTAAAATTTCTTCGTCATTAAACTTCAAACAGCCATGCCAATCAGATATAGTGGTTCTCAGATTTTTGTGGAAAGTGGTAGTTTTGTTCTTTATTGCAAAACATTAGACCCGTATTTTTTATTTTTTCATTAGGGTGCCCATTTGCATTTTAGGGTGGTCGAAAATCCATTTTTTCCCAGAATAACATTTTTCAAAAATTCATAACTTTCAAATTACTGAACCGATTCAGATGATTGATATATCAAATTGAAGCCAATGAGCTAGTTTTTTTTCGAAGAATAACAAGACCACTGCGATAGAATTGGATTGTGTTTTCGCAAATTATTGATTGTATCTGTTTTTTATGGTTTCCATGGTCCCGGGACCAACAGCGCTATATTTTTTAAATATTTTTTTCTGGAGAGCTGAGGATTTTTACATAATATATCCAAAAATTAGAGATGTGTTTTTTTTCTTTTATAAATTATAATTTTTCAAAGTTAACCGATGATCAGAAAAATCATTATTTCCCCATTACTCAAAAACGAAAAAGAACACTTCTCTGGTTTTTGGATATGTAAAAAATCCTCAGCTTTCCAGAAAAAAGTATAGCGCCCTTGGTTCCGGGCCCATGAAAAGTATAAAGAACAAATGAGCAATTCCAAATGAAATCGTCCCTAGAAATGCAGATTTACATTAGTTTTTAATTCTTATGAAAGTTTGTATTCCGCTCGGGTTGGAGGAAATATGAGTTTTCCACGAAAATTGGGAATTTTTCACTCAAGTGTAACTTTTTAAAAGGGCGTATCGATTTGAGTAAGAGAAATCTTTGATAATTTATATCTCAAAAACTATGAGTCGTACCGAAATAGTGTCTTAGAAAGAGTTATAGAGTATTGATGGTTGAATGTGAAAAAATGTTCACTGAGAAAAAAAATTAGTACTCTTTTTTTTATTTACAAAATAAAAATTCAATTTGCAATATCCAAAATACATATTTTTAAATTTTTTTTAAATTATTTCATACAGAAAAAAGAAGTCATGCAGAAAATTTAAAAAATGGGCCCAAAAATTGAAATATTAAGGTACAATGAATCAACAAAAACAATATGTTTACCTCCGAATCGCTCACTTCCACTAGAGAAATGGCGAATGCACACACACAAAGTTGCTAAGCATGAAAATACTCAAGGTTACTCATGCTATGAAGTAAAATGTACGAATCGTTGGTAGGGATGTACATTGCATTTGACATTAGTTTTACAAAGATTTGGTAATATGTACAAAAATGTGTATATTTTACCAATGTTTCGGTTACTAAAGATTCAGTAGCTGCATCTACTAATGTTTTTCTCCAGTGTATAAGCAAATTCATAAAATTCATGAACATGACGGTATAACACGACAAACATATTAAAAGGGATTATCTACTATAAAAAAGACAATAAATTATAAATATTTTTTTAAATATTTCGAGAATGGCTACATTTAGAAGGAGATTGATGATAACCTTTTCTGTTTTAAATCACATCAGGATTCATAATTAGTGGCTAAAAATGATTGTTAACATACAAAAATTCGAATTTTCGAAAATTCCTAAAAATTCGATGTTCCACAAAGTTCGTCAAAACTAGTTTTACCATCTTGGACCCATTTTTTAAATATTCTGCATGACTTCTATTTTGTATGAAAAAATTTTAAAAAAAATTAAGAAATATGTATTTTGGATATTGCAAATTGAATTTTTATTTTGTAAATAAAAAAAAAGAACTTTTTTTTCTTAGTGTACATTTTTTTCATATTCAACCATCAATACTCTATAACTCTTCCTAAGACACTATTTCGGTACGACTCATAGTTTTTGAGATATAAATTATCAAAGATTTCTCTCACTAAAATAAAAAATCCCCCGGCCAGAACGGAAATCGAACCCGAACACCCGGCATGATAATGTGAGACGCTAACCACTCGGCCACGGGTGCACATGACACAGTGCAAGCTATACTGACTAATCATTATATGAACGACTATTTGGATAGTCTTCAATTCGCGTAAGAATTCATTGGAGTTTTTATCTAAGTGAAGATGATCCACTCAAAGGCTGGATTTGACCTGAGAGATTGGCAGTCGAATGTGGTAGGGGAATGATCATTGCTGGATAAACCCCAACAATATGAACGTGCGCTCGGTATGCTATGGCGAACTGAATGTAACATGCTTTTCGACTCCGGTCAATCCTGGAATTCAGCATCTGGCTTTAAAGAATCTCGTTTCCTATATCATGAGGTACAAGATTGGCCCAACTAAAATGTAGAACATCAAACTAAAGAGGAATTACGAGTGAGTCTGATGCACAGTGAGGTTTCTATAACTACAGGGCGGATTCGATTATATACAGTTTCGGATTTATGTTTGCTGTATATAATCGAGTCAAAAAAATTTTTTTTTTCAATCGTTTTCTATGCATATATTTTTCGTTTTTTGAATATAAAAGAAGAATTTAATTTTTGATTCATCCCCTTCAAGTCATGACATACCTTTCCCATGTAAGTGGAGGCGATCTGGCGTAGTGTTAACATCCATGCCTCTCACGCTGAAGGTCACGAGTTCAATTCTCACTCCCGACATTCTTCCAAAAATGGAAGTAAAAAGTGACGAACCAGCCAAATGAGTTGAAAATCACTATAATACAGATAAAAAAAAAATACCTTTCCCATATGAAAAATCCGAATTCATTCGGGAGGTGATAGAGAATCATATTTGATGAAAAAAATCGTTCTGTTCTTATGTTCGAATTTCAACAATAACAGAGTTATAGAGCTTTTTGTTTGTTTCGGACTCTGTTGCCTCAAACTGGCGCTACATTGAAAAGTACGCTACAGATGACGATTCTGTTGCTTCCATTAGAAAGATAAAAAAATTTAGTATAGGTTTTAGTTGTGAAACATCTAAATTAGTGGCTTTAAATAACATTTTGAAAGTGAAAAACTTCAATGTTAATAATGTATAATGAGTTATTGTTAATTTTGTCCATAAATTCATCTTGAACTTGATTGTCTCTATTAATTAAATTAAAGCTTTCTAACCGTTCTATAATATGTTCTTTGGCACCCAACTTCTATCTATATCATCTTCATTTCGCTGTAATGTCGATATAAACCATTCCTGGTGAAAATTCAAGCAAAATCTTCAAAAATCACGATTTTGACCCTATTGTACATATAAAAGCCACTTAAATTTCACCTTATCGTTGAAAGGTAATATTTTTTCGTGAAATAATTCATACTAGAAATAAAAAAAAAATATTTTCGAACTGTATATAATCGAGTCCAATTTTGTATATAATCGAATCACATATAATCGAGTCTGTATTTAATGGAGTCCGACCTGTATTACTATAGTTTACTTCGGGCGTTTTTCTTACTATGGACCCACATACTAAAAATGACCGGATTTTTGGTACGCTTCGTCTTAAAATGTCGAAAAGAAAATACAATGAGATCGTTCTGCGGGCGTATTTTCTTCCTCTATCAATTCTTCTCAATCCTATCTTTAACTATCTTTCTATCGTTGTTTCTGAGGTCTGTCGATGCACTGGGAACTGGTGTCAAGCTTCAAAAAAATCAGTGAGGGTCGGTTCAGTGGCTGGATGATTTGGCGTGGAATTGCTCATTGTCTCAACGATCACGATAAAATTCAAGGCTAAAGTAACAAATAGTTAATATTAACCGCTAGTGGAAACGGTTTTCACCATTCGAACGACACCGGAGACACCCGTCCCTAAGAAGACAATTCAAAATAGAAATTTTAAACTAATACTGATTCATCTTGTTCTTGAATTCTTTTGAATGAATTGTATGTTAACAGCAACAGTTTTCCAATAAGTGATACCGCAGAGATCGATGAAGTTATTCATCCAACCAAAGGAAATGATGCGCTTGAAATTTCCACACACGATTTTCACGCAGCAATTTTGATTTTTGCCTGTAATAATTTAAGCTACCCCTTGGTTACCACATTCTAATGTTAATTGTTCTTTACATCATGATAAACATCCCACATTCCCTCTGTAGGACAATGTTCCAGATCTTTACACTGTGAGTAACACGAAGGGTTCAGTAATAGTAATGCGCAGGCAGTGTGTCTTCCTACAGTGTGAAACTATCTTCTATTTTATTCCAGACTAAAAGAGCACTATAGCCAGCAATGGTGTCCCCGTGTTTTTTC
Source organism: Toxorhynchites rutilus septentrionalis (assembly GCF_029784135.1). Lineage (NCBI taxonomy): Eukaryota > Metazoa > Arthropoda > Insecta > Diptera > Culicidae > Toxorhynchites > Toxorhynchites rutilus. The sequence goes on from NC_073745.1 coordinate 205,681,256, forward strand.
GTTTCCTGCAGAGAGCGTAGTTAAGTTCCGGTTTTGTGTGGTTTCAAAGCAAAAAAAAAATGAGTGTGAAAATAGAAAACCGCTTTCATAGCCAGACAACTGAAGACACAACCAAGGAGCGAAATAACATTCTAATCGTACAAAAACAAAAACGCGAAACCATTCACTTCATCAGCATTGTTTTGTTAGATCATCACTGAAAAAATGCGCATACCAACAACAATGCATGTGGGTTATTTACGATTCATATTCGGATCAGAGGAATGGTGTCTAATTATTGACGTTTATAAAAGAACTAACAGGAATGGAATTTTAGGCTGGTTAATTAATCACAAAGGATGCACCAAATAACATGTAACATTCAAACTTCAACTTTTTTTCTTTCATATTTGCCTTTTTCAGAGCCGTGCTCCAATCTCGGCGAAGCTGGTGGCCAATATGTTGTCGGTGGCTGGTGCGGATCACATTATTACTATGGATTTGCATGCTTCACAGATACAGGTATAGTTTAAAAGGGTCACCCCATTCTGTGCTGTCGGATAATAACATATCGTTATTCAACCAGGGCTTTTTCGACATCCCGGTGGATAATTTATACGCCGAACCAGCTGTACTGAAGTGGATTCGTGAGAATATCGCTGAGTGGAGGAATTCGATTATTGTGTCGCCGGATGCTGGTGGTGCAAAGAGAGTGACCTCGATTGCGGATCGACTGAACGTGGAATTCGCTTTGATCCACAAAGAGCGGAAGAAGGCAAATGAGGTCGCCTCTATGGTGCTGGTAGGTGATGTGAAGGACAGAGTTGCCATTCTGGTCGATGATATGGCCGACACGTGTGGCACTATTGTCCATGCTGCCGACAAATTGGTGGAAGCGGGAGCCACGAAAGTGTATGCCATTTTAACCCACGGTATCTTCAGTGGACCAGCCATTTCTCGAATAAATAATGCTTGCTTCGAGGCTGTAGTGGTTACGAATACCATACCTCAAGATGGTCACATGAAGGACTGTCCCAAAATACAGGTAATTAGTTACCAACAGCACACATGCGAAACGTCGAGTGTTCAAATTCTAACCATATTTCCCTTGTAGTGCATCGATGTGTCCATGATGTTTGCCGAGGCTGTTCGTCGAACCCATAATGGCGAGAGCGTTTCCTATTTATTCTCCAATGTTCCCTATTAAGAAACGCGCGCTGCAACCGGGCAGCAAATGAAGATGTCATAGCGAAAAAAAAGTCGCAAATGCAACTAATAACCCCTTTTCGGAATACATTTCTTTTAATTTTGGTCCATTCTGTTGCGAATCACATTTGCATGAATCCATCAACAGAAAACTAACATAATTCTCAAAATTCAAAATAATTGGTTATGAACCAAAACGGTATATTACATAACTTGTTTCATAGGTGGTTATAGCCTGCCGATCTGTGTAAGCATTGAACATAACAGAGGATTTTATTCGCTGCGCACTACGTGTGCTATTGTGCAAACATGATGTTTTGAAGATATTTTTTCATTAATTTTCTTTGAAAAAATGATTTAGCGTTCAGCGACCGATAAAAAAAGAAATCTTTGTATATGTTCAAACAACATACTTATACATAAAAGGCAATTATGAAGTTAAATCAAATTTATTGTAAGGTACAACTACAAACAACTATAATTTTAACGCTACAAGATGTGAAAACAAATAAACAGAGGACGATAATAGTATTACTTTAGACAAAAAAAAACGGTGTTATCCGTTATTGCGATGACATCTCATCCTCGCACACTCGTTCAATTACGTCGTTTTTTGTGATCTATGGCCTTAGGAAAGGAATAACTACTACTGTTTAACCGAGGAACATCGTGTTCTGTCTACCTGATTTTTGAAGTGTTGTTAGCTTGATGTACACTCCTTTCAGACCATGTTTCAAGACTTTTCGTTCAGAGCGCGTGCGGCATATGGACATACTTAACTTTTTGTATGCTGTTCTGACAATATGAATCCCAATCGAGCCAAAGAGCGGTAAAGCCGAAAAACGTTGAATCTCGAATGTCATTTCTTCTTCTTTGTTTCTAAAGGGATTAATACTTTGCAGTTCATTGGCCTCCAACTATTTCTACGCAAAGCGGCGCATTAGTAATAGTGATCGCTTCATACATAGCTGACTGCGTTTACTCTGTCGCACTTCAAGATGCAGAAAAGTGAATGATTGACTGCGGGTTCCGATGAAAGGTTTGTGTAGTAATATTACATTCTTCACGGTGGAGAAGTTTCACCCAAAAAGAGAAAAAAATGAGGATATTCCTGGATAATATGAAAATTGCAAATAAATTACCTTCGACAATTCCTCATTCCTACAAATGTGAAATAACAAAAAAAAATTAAAATTTTGACGTAGGACTACGTCTGTCATTTCTTTATAGTGGAGTCACTCAACGAAAAATGTAACGAAAAATTAGGGGATTTCAAATGCATATAAAGCAGAATCATTCTTATGTTATAATATATACCATTAGACGGCAAATTTATCCAGCAATTTTTCGTCTGAGACATCAATAGTGGAAATTGTGAAACAAGTGAAAAATTTAACGAATAAAAGAGGTATGTTTGCGAGCGAATGCAAAACTAACTCATGTATTATGCATTCTTTCTTCCAGCTTAGTTTTCGTTAACCCTCCTGTACTCGCGTGCAAAATCATAACACGTATACTCGCGCACGGTGTCACAGACCGAAAATTGAACTTCTCTGTAATGTTGCCATTGTTTATTTTTCAGGCTTTATTGGCATTTATTTGAAGAAGAGGGTATGATTGAATGAAAAAACTCCAAAAATATGTTTTCTTCTTCTTTATTATGTTTTAATAGTTATCTAATTCAGCCTCATCAAAATAGAGTAATTTTTGATACTCTAACACAAATAACGAAATTCGAATTTTTCACTGTTATTAATATCTGAATATAATTTATGGAAGTATAAAGAGCTATAAAATAACATAAAAACGTATTAACCGATTGTGGCTTCATTTGAGTAAGAATCAGAACATAGCATAACTGCATGCTCGAAACAAACATATTTTTTACATTTCAGGCAGATGTTGCGTGTTTTCGGGTCTTTTATCGAAGAGAAGAATGTATAACGACCTTCTAGATAATACCAGATGATAATGGTTGTCTCTGTTTTCTTGGTAAACTAAGAATTAATGTCTTTTTTTAGATGAGGCATAAAAAGATAAAAATAAAAGGATACCTAGGAACTTCCTTTTCTTTCTCTTGTTTTCTTGTCGATATTGTCTATTATAAAAAAAAATATCCCCGAAACTGTAACTGTTAAAAATTACCATAAGCTACTGATTAGTTTATAGTTTACTGTTTACAATTCTTCCACAAGTGCAATTCTTTCACAAGTGTGTATATGTATGACCATTATATTTAGCGAATAACTATACGAAAGTCAAACATTCATATTTTGCTTTTGAATGTATGAATCTAACGACGAATAGTTAATATATGGATCCATTCAATCCAGTTACAAAAAGGACTGAAATCAAATGAGAATAGTCCGGTCATTATCTTATGCATTGTATTCAATAAATATTCCACGCCACTAACATTAATTTATACATTTCATTCAACAATATTCTAGAATATGAAAAAAGACACTTGTCCAAAACAGTTACTCCTATACTCGCGTCGGTGTCTCAGAACGAATGTGTAAAAAAGTGACACACGTCCCCTTCTTACCAACACATGCGATACGCTAAACGATGACGAACGACCAATAACGAAGCTAGAGAGAATCGCAAAGTCGAACTTGGACAGTTACCAGGTATGTTATAAAGGACATCTGACTATTTACTAATACTAAATAGTGTGAAAAAATGTCTGAATTTGTGAGGAATTTAAAAAAATGAGTTTACTGTGTCTCCAAGTTCTATTTTGTGAGCAATAACATAGAGAAAAAAAACGGGTTTATATCAACAAAATTCACAAAGTTTCTGAACAAAACACCGTGATTCTGTACGCTATTTTTATATGTGTGAATAATTTTCGTGTACGATAGAAACAATCTGGCACACCTGTAGTATATGCCAAACCACGTTGCATCCAGACAATGTGTAGAAATAAGGGTGTTGTAGATGGTGGAATGGGTTATTGAGATCAAGGCGCCTAGAAGTATATCCTAAGGTGGGCCAACTTGCTAAAACCACTCTTCAGCCATCTTGGAAGTCTACTGTGTTTTGTTTGTAAACAAAACACAATACGCTAGTGCCGAAGCTCGCTCGTGATCAGTCTGTCTCTTTCACGCTACAAGCAAATAATTCCCCTTCTGCTTTCTTCCGTACTGTTTTCATATACCGCTCCCCTTACCAACTTAGTGACGAAACGGCCTCACCTAGTACCATAGACCCGTCTTGATTGAGATGACTGCAATTTCATAGAAAAAAAAAATCATTATCTTGTCATGACTCACAGTGTCAGTATGTGTGATGTGAAATATAGGGCCCTAATATATAAATCGAATCGAGAAATCGATGCAATCACTATCACTATCACACCCAGCAAATTTTCGTATTTTGTAAATCGAGATAATTTCTTACCGAGCTCGAATTCCATGTGTTGCAATTGCGAAAATTAAATTGCTTCAGAAATGTTTCCAAAGGGACTCAAACCAAAACAAAATAATTCTATAAGGATGTGCAACAAGCAAACCAACCAACTCGAAAAATCTTGTCAGTTGCACCGATAGCTAGCACTCGGTCGATGCTATCCACTTTCTCAGTATATATAATAGTAAAATAGAGCTGACGAGCAAAATTCGCAAAATTTCTATAATAGGGCCCATAGTATGCAATCGAACATTAGTCTACCGAAAAAGCCACTACTCCCGATGACTAATAATAAGAATAAAACAATTGCAACAAATCATTTACCTTCAAGGGGAGACTCCTGTCTGAAGGGTCGAAAAATTGAGAATTTTCGTGGTTTTGGTATATTAGGAATAAAGTGAAGTGTTCGGGTATTTTGGTTTTTGTTTAAGATGTATTTTCCATTTTCGAGTGTACGAATAATTTTTCTTACGTTGTTGACAGCTGGATGCGTAGATGCTGTCTGAAAATAGTTTGCTGGTGGTATCAGTTCTGAAGTAACGGGTGTCCTAGAACGAATTCCAATGAATATTTTTAAACTTTAGAACAATACATAAAGCGTTACTGTTGTATTCTTCTATCCAAGTTAAAGACGGCTTCTATATTAGTTTAGGAGTAGTGATCCCCAATAATCGTTCGATTAATTGATTAATCGTATACTTCATACAGAAATCGATTATTAATCGAACGAATACTGCGCAACCAATAATCGAAGCGAACGAATAATTTACGTCGATTAATCGACCCAAGCTCAGAGGAAAAAAACGTACGGTTGGTGCAGTTCTATCCTGAAAATCAGTCATTATCCTCGACGCTCCCATAAACTCGTAAATGAAGCTCAGTGCCGTCAACGCGAGTTGAGCTTCCTTGACGAGTTTAGAGGAGCGTAAAGGATAATAATTGATTTCAGACGTAATGAACACTTTTTTGATTCCAGATGTTTTTCTAATGATGAACGATTAATTACAAAAATCGGGGATCACTATTTAGGAGTTCTTTATTCTATGGCTTTCAAATACAGAATGAATCGAAAAGTTCGGTTCTTGTTTTTGAAGGGACTTTAACCCAAAGGTCATTCGTCCCTTAATGAATCGAAAAGCTCTGGTGTCATCCTTTTATAGCGGTGGTTGCTTTAGTTGCCAGGTCTATCAATGCGTGGAGGTTGGAGGTTGGTTGACTTCTATGTGATATGCAACAGCTACATAGGGGTTTTTAAATATTCGAAAAATTGCAATAATGGAGGCCATCATACTTTTAGCTGTGACTTTCCAACAAAATGAAATTTAAAAAAAAGTTTTTAGGACAACATTTTAAGCGGTGGGCGTTTCCTGTGAACACTGTTGTTTAATAACAGAAAAAAAGTCGAGATGCTGTATGACATTTTTGTTTGGGTGCTCGTATGAATGTTCATTTTATGATGTTCATTAATGACACAGCATATACGTCTCCATAAATAATCATACGATGGTCACCACTAGCAAGACTGGTTATAACCGGTTTGAGGGATATCAGTACATATAGCAAATAGTCCTTTTTCGGACAACCATTTGTTAAAATGGTTGTTTCAGAGAGTTAAAATAACAGATTTCTGAACAATGAAGAGAATTGCATAGAAAAATAATTGTTCCGAACAATCACAGTCCTACGTCAAACTTACGACCGTGCCCCTAGGCTCAAACCCTTCTACTCTTTTTTAATATTATGTACCTGTCCTCTGAACACTTTGAAATGGTGGACGAGACGCCACTGTTGCGAAATATAAACCTAAGAACCCAATATGGTCGCTGAATGTAACCTCAGAATCCAGAAAGATACCTAAGTTTTTTATTCGAACATTAAATGGACAAAACGTTCGAAATAGGGAATGCAGAATTTTAACTTGAACGAAATAACGGTTTCGAATGAAATGGAGAAGACGGGATACAGAATAGGGCTGTTGACCTCCGAATCAACAGTGTACGGTCACCTTAAGTAGTGGCTAGCTCAAAGTGAAACTCAACCTCAGGATCGGCTCTTCACCAAAAACGAAATGGGCTCACGATGCAATACTGAATGAAAGTTGAACCACTTTTTTATGAATCGTATTCCGCAGTGGCGTAATTCAGGTCAATCACGGAGAGCAACTACGAATTGTACAGTCTACCCAAGCTCAAGCTCGTATTCCGCAGTGGCGTAGTGTACGGGGGGCAAGAAGCCGGTCCATATATATTTTTTCGAAAAAAAATCTTTCAAGATTTTGAATGAATTATTTAGTGCGAAATTGAACTATGTAAAACTCAATATAAATGAATCTTTTATGTTTTTATGTTTTTTTTTTTTGGATTCTCCTTTCCCCTCTCTAAAGAGGGGGGAGGAGGTTGCTGAACAACTTGAGAACTAATCAAACAAATGGAATCAAACTTTGCATATAGAGGTTTTAGGGATCGATATACGTTTCTATGGTAGTTCGACACTCCTCCCCCCACACCTCCACTCATTCTCCCCACAAACATCTGCATAGTTCGAGAACTAATCAAGCACATCTTTCAACCAAACATGACAATTGAAAATTTTCGGAAAACTCTGTAGGAAGATGAGAAAATTCGAAAAATTCAATTCGCATGTGTTCTACAATTACATATTGACAAGCGTTGTTAGTCCATTTGATGTTTGCGGTAAGGAAATTGATCGTCGTTCGAAAGAGGAAATGGATTTTAATGCGATAAAATGCACTCCTATGTCATCTTCTATCTATATAAATAAAAATGGATCGCTGAATGTGCTGATAAGTGCAAAACTCGAGAAAGGAATTGTTCGACTTAGGGCTGTCTTTTATTCTTCTCAAGCAATTGCTCCCAGGGCATTCATTCCATTTCCATACATTCTAGTTTCCTTCATTCGTATAGTTTATATGTTTACATATGTTCCTGTTAGACATAGTCCTACGTCAAAATATTGTGCAGGTATCAACAAGTATCATATCCGATGTTGTAAATGAGCATTGTCAATATTGCGCGCGCTTATTCGTAGGCTTCGAGGCAGCAGATTTCTCCGAAGGAACGTAGAAAGGCCAAACTAGAACAAGATTTATGAATCGGAAAGAAAGAACATAGAAAAGAATCGAAGAATCTCTTCCACGTTGTGTGTAGAATAACGAAGGGATGGGAACAATAAAAATGTAATTGCTGCTCCACGGCCTTAGCGGTGTAAGACCGCTAGACGAAATAGCAATTAATATGTTCCAGGAATCGCCATAGAGAAATATGTGATGGTTCGGCAGGATGCCAGAATCGGCCGCTTATCGGGCCGGGTAGATTATCGGTAGAAGGATGTGGAAAGGGAATATGTAGATTCACACACGCTTTAGGAGGTAGTTTTCTTAGGTTTATAGTCTCGTATATATAAGTCGGGAATTTACTGAATAAAGCACTTGCATTTGTGGTGTCCCGTTGGACACTTGCATTTTCGAGAGCAACGTCTACGCTACTCTTTCCGAAAACTCCATAAGGGAATCTTGCAATTGAAAGGCTTAGCAGGATACGTACGATAAGTAGTCCTCAAGTCTACGATCGACGTGTCCAGTCTGGAGTACATTTCTCCCTTTCTCTCTTTTCTTGTTAGTCAGCAAGATTCTCGCTTCCGTTCCCCTTCGCCCTTTCGATTTGGAACCCACTGATGTTGACAATTTACTTGTAGCATGTATCAAGTCGAATCGATGGAATTGCGGCTTAACTCCAAGCTGTTTTACGATTAGTTCTCCCTCAGTAGTGAATCGACTGAAAACTCGAAAATTGGGTATTGTACTGGAGGAAGTTGCACCATTCTTCATGATACGACCGTCATGCTTGAAATCAAAATAAGATGTCTTTGATGTTTGAATAGAAATGTGAAATGTTTATTCCATGTCTAAAGAAGACAACACTTACAGTAGAACCCCGATTAGCCGTGAAATAGCCTGGCAAGGTCACCACATATAACAAATATCGCCAATAACACAATTAAGGATTAAAAATAAGATGCAAACACGAAAAAAGATATTTCAGCATGAAAACTATGTTTCATCAATACAGGAGTCATTAAATTATCAACCTATAAAGTCGTGTACTCCAGTGGCCAGATAATGTGAGAGCAATGGCAAAAAACAGAACATAAGCCTACCACTCACTGACAAATTCCAGGAAGGCCTATAGATTTACTATGGAACTCGCTGTCGTGAATAATCAGCACCGCGGTGTGGGAAATAAAGCTGACATAAAATAATATACAGCTATATATGACAGCTTTAATAAATAATTCCTTCAGTTTGCACTGAAATTAACCCATTTCTTGTACACTCTAAATAACAGTGTCGGAAAACGCAGTTTCTTAAACGTAAGATTTACCGGAAGGAGAGATGTTCGAAGAGAACGATGATTGCCGAAGGCCGAGCCGAAGAGAAGAGAATGATTCTCTTTACTCCGATGTGAGAACAGAGAGTTCAGATTTTGACGGACTTTCCCCATAGATGTTAAAAATATTGAAAATGATGAACGACAAGGGTTTCAGAGAGCTCCATTTATGTTTAGAAAGGAATTTTATTGGGTACGAAGATAAACGAAATAAAATCCCGTGCAATAAAAGGAAAACACAATAACATTGAAGATTGTCTTCAAGTACCAGCTTCTACGATATACGGTCACATTTCGAATATTTACGAGTTGCCGTAAATCTGGCATCACCTCAGGAAAACGAGAGCCCTGAGCAGTGTTGTAAACGGTCGACATTTCTCTCAACCATCACATACTGCCCTTGCTATAGAGTTACGGCACAATATGTATTGCGAATGTAACCAAGAATGCATTGCTCGGTTCTAACAGTCACATCAGAAATAAACGCACAGCCGCAAACACGACTATCAATTGAACGTTTATATGTTTTCTCTCGTGCTCCCTTAGCCGAGTGGTTAGCGTCATAACTAACATGCCGGGTGTTCGGGTTCGATTCCCGTTCTGGTCGGGGGAATTTTTCGTCAAAGAAATTTCCTCCGACTTGCACTGTGATCACGCGTATTCTAGAGCTTGCCACTCAGAATGCATTCAAGGCGTGTTATTTGGCATAGAAATCTCAACTAAGTACTAATAAAAATGACGCAAGTAATACTACGTTGAGACGGCGAAGTTCCTCTAGGAACGTTAGTGCCATTGAAGAAGAAGAAGATGTTTTCTCTTTCTGTCGACCGTACCCAGAAGAGCGATGAAAATATGCTATTTCCAATCTACCATTCGTGCTCATAACCATCCCTCAATTCCGGCTAATATGACTGTAGTTTTAATGTCATTTGACATTAAAACTGCAGTGGTGTGCATTCTTTTTCTCCCTTTATTCTGCATTCAAGCGTAGCTGCACATATACATCCACCTGCTCACTCACACATCCATACACGATGGATGGTATTCAGACGGATTGCTATATCAAACCAACCGTCGAACTCTCCCCTATCAAGTGCGAATGTGTTGAATGAACGTTTTCAGCGGTAGCGTTCCCCGTGAACACTGTTGTTTAATTACGGGGCGATGGATATCTAATGTATAGGACGAAAAAAAGCCGAAATGTCATATGACATTTTTAGTTCGACGGTTGTTTGACTGTTCATTTTATGATGTTCATTAATGACACAGCACATACGTCTCCATGAACAGTCATACGATGGTGACCATTAGCAACACTGGCCCTGAGAGATAATTAAGCGCGAGAGAATTTGATTCTCGAGGTTGGATGATGCATTGCATCGAGTTGAGAATCCATTCTGTGTACGATTTTTGGTGTGGAAAGTACCTTTCAGGTCGAAGCAACCTAAATTTGAAGATGGCGTCCAAATTGCGGGACCCTGGTCACGACACGCGGTTCATCCGCTCGCGGATAATCGGGGTTCTACTGTAAATAGAATAAGTCAATAAATTGGAAAAAAGGCATTTGATTTTTCAAAGGTCGATTTTCTGGTATTGATTTGATGAATGAATCGATCCCCACGTCGTTTAGGAAATCGATCTGAAGAATTGATTGGTCTGATGAACGATTATGTCGGCCATGAGGACGAAGAGACGAAGAGAATTATTTGGGAAATTTTTGGTATGCCACTAAATAACACAGGTACACAGGTACCCTACTTGAACGCAGTCATGGACTGTAATTATGCTGAAATTGAAGAAGCGGCAGTGACTAATAATTAATAAATAAAAAGACGGATTGCACACTCCAATATTCCAGTGACCTTCAGCTGTTGAATAGACGTTGAAGAATATTCGGATCCGAGTTACTCATCCACCTTGCAGACACACAGTACTGAAACAATCTGTTATTTGGTAGCTTCATATCCTTTCTAAAAACCTGTTCATATGAATTGCTGTTTTAAGATTTCTTTCAATATAACAACATGACTATTGTAATAAACATCTATCATTGAAGATACATTTGACGAATGTTACGACCCATCCACAGACTAAAATGAACATTTATTTTTCGCAATAGGAATAAAAAACACAACAATAATCAGTCAGTATTCGTCATCAGCCGACTCATCTCCAACCGTATCGGTAGCAACTTCCTCATAATCTCTCTCCAAAGCTGCCAGATCCTCTCGGGCTTCGCTGAACTCACCCTCTTCCATGCCTTCCCCAACATACCAATGAACGAAGGCTCGCTTCTTGTACATCAAATCAAACTTTTGGTTCAGTCTCTCCCACGCACCAGAGATTGCTGTTGAGTTGGACAGCATACAAACGGCTCTCTTTGGTTTAGCCAAGTCGCCTTCTGGCAAAACGAATGGTGCCTGTTGGTTGATCCCGATCTTGAACCCAGTCGGGCACCAGTCCACGAATGTTATATGTCTTTTAGCCTTGATAGCCGAAACTGCACTGTTGATGTCCTTCGGAACAACGTCACCTCTGTAGAGTAGACAACACGCCATGTACTTACCAGTGCGTGGATCACATTTTACCATCGTGTTCTCCTGACTGAACGCGGCATGCGTAATTTCCGATACCGATGAGTTTTCGTGTTGTGCTTTCGAAGCTGACAGAAGTGGTGCATACGATACCAGTGGAAAATGAACCCTCGGATAGGGTACCAAATTCGTTTGGAATTCATTCAGATCCACGTTCATAGTTCCCTTGAAACGTAACGAAGCTGTTACGGAAGATACTACCTGAGCGACTAAGGTGTTGAGATGCACATAATCGGGCCTGCCGATTTGAAGATTTTTCGTGCAAATTTCGTAAGTGGCTTCATTGTCGATCATGAAACAGCAATCGGATGAATCCATGGTTGTGTGTGTGGTCAAGACGCAATTGTAAGGTTCTACGACAGCCGTTGAAATTCGTGGAGCGGGATAGACGGAAAATTCAAGCTTGCACTTCTTGCCGTAATCCATAGCAATTTGCTGCATCAGCAGGGACGTGAACCCTGAACCGGTTCCTCCACCAAACGACCGAAAAATTAGAAATCCCTGCAATCCTTCACACTGTTCTGACAGCTTTCGGATGGAATTCGAAACCTGTTCAATGATTTGGCGACCAACGGTATAGTGACCCCTAGCGTAATTATTTGCGGCATCTTCTTTCCCGGTGATCATATGCAGAGGGTGGTACAAACTCCGATACGGTCCGGCTTTGATTTCATTGATGACGGAATCTTCTAAGTCGATGAAAATGTTTCGGGGCACAACACGCCCCGAGCGAGTGTCGTGGAAAAATGTCGTCATATTTTCGTCAACCTTCTGGGCAGGACCTAATGTCCCATCAGCCAGAACTCCGTGCTCCAGTGAGAAGAGCGGCCAACAAGAGTTCCCAATTTGGCATCCTGCTTGGCCAACATGAATTGAGATTACTTCACGCTGGAAATAGAGACGGAGTGATGAGGATAAGCCATTTTGTGAGTTAGGCTTTCAATGGCTTACCATATTTTTGAGTTTCTCGTCTTTTTAATTGGGATTTACTCCAACGGAACAGTAATACAAGATGAAGAGCAATTCAATTGGAAGACAAAAGGACAGATAACAGATGTTTCACAAACATATACTCGTGTTCTCGTGTTGGCCGCCTAGCGATGGGATGAGGATTTTTCTATTGTGATCGTTGTTACCAACCTTAGAGACATACAACAATTTATTCGTCAAGATTCGTTTAAACCAAACGAAAGGTGGACTATTCTATCCCATTTCTTTTCATAAACTCTCATAAACCTAAGGATCAATCAATAAAACCAATCGTTGATTTTCCAACATTTGAAGTTTAACTTAGATCGCCCATCAAACCTTAATCAATTAATTGTTGAAGTTGAAGCAAACACATGGCTTTATTTCGAATTTCCCTATCAATTCAGTAGTATCTGTGATGTAACGGCCATTACACCGTTGAAGGCAGCGTCAACTATTTAGAAACAAGAGCTTTCGGAAATATGAAATGTTATCTAGATAAGAAATACTAAGCCGAAAAGTGATTTGTCAAAATCCGCGATGCTTTTGGAAAACTCGTGAAGCCCCAAATACCTGAAAGAAGTGTACCGTGTCATCAGACTCCTGCTTATTTTTGGTTCGTTTTCAGCCTGGTCAATATAAAAGTTTTATGTTTTTGTAGTGCCGAGTGTTTTTTTTGTACTTTTTACATTTTTTCTTGGACACATCCTCAACTTGAGAAGTAGCCGAGATTACGAAGCTAAACCATGGTAGGTATATCGGATGCTGCAAGTATGGCGCCATCGTATGGCGCTGCATCTTTGTTTTAGACAGGTTAGATTGTTTTCGTACCGACAGATTAGTAACAGCAATCAAGTGATGTGGGTAATATTTGAGAACCAATGACACTTGAAAAATGCCTTTCCATGTTTTGAGATGTTTCTATATTTTGTCTGTCCCAAACATCAGTTTTATCAATAGTTCTAGGTATTATACCTGATTTAATTTGAAGAACATGCGTTTATGTATTCTTATTACTGAAGAATCACTCTTTTTTTGAGTTTCCAGAGTTATTGTTTGTGTTTTAGCCAGGCGCAAAACATAAAAACACAAAATAAGGATATTTCATTGCTATAGCACCAGATATAAATTTATTATTTCTTTATAAAATGAACATGAATATCGCATGAGCTGAACCAAATTTTATAATACATAGGCCCTCTTTTGTTGCTTTTGTCTGAAAGATGAGAAAATTTAGTACAGGATATAGTTGTGAAACATCACTAATGTGTCACTAATTTAAATAACATTTTGGATTTGAAAAACTTAAAAGATAGTGGTTTTGTACGCGTTATTATCAATTTTGACCCAAAATACATATACACTTGATTGTTTCTATCAACCAAATTAAAACTCTCAAACAATTCTTAGTGAGAATTCACTTAAAATCTTCAAAAATCACGAATTGTACTCCACTATACTTATTATAGTCAATTAAATTTACCTTTAACGTTGAATTACTACATTTTTTCTTGAAATAAATCATATTTGAAGTTTTTTTTTCAAACTATATATAATCAAGTCTGTATATAATCGACCTGTACCTGCTGTATGCGTATATTTTTCATACGATCAATCCCCTCATTAATCTCAATTGATCTTTGATTCGTGAAACAGCACTCTCATAAACTTGCGATAGTATCCTGGGATTCCTATGAAACCATGCAATTCATTTTCTTTAGAGGACAAAGGCCAATCTCGGATAATTATTTTTTTCAGGATTCGGTTTCCCACCCAATGTTGCTAATGGTCACCATCGTATGACTGTTCATGGAGACGTATGTGCTGTGTCATTAATGAACATCATAAAATGAACAGTCAAACAACCGTCGAACTAAAAATGTCATATGACATTTCGGCTTTTTTTCGTCCTATAGACTAGATATCCATCGCCCCGTAATTAAACAACAGTGTTCACGGGGAACGCTCACCGCTGAAAACGTTCATTCAACACATTCGCACTTGATAGGGGAGAAGGAAGGAAGGTATTGAATTAGAGAGACTTTAAACTCTGAGAGTTCATTCGTCTCTTTTGATAGGGTAGAGTTCGACGGTTGCTTTGATATAGCAATCCGTCTGAATACCATCCATCGTGTATGGATGTGTGAGTGAGCAGGTGGATGTATATGTGCAGCTACGCTTGAATGCAAAATAAAGGGAGAAAAAGAATGCACACCACTTCAGTTTTAATGTCAAATGACATTAAAACTACAGTCATATTAGCCGGAATTGAGGGATGGTTATGAGCACGAATGGTAGAATGGAAATAGCATATTTTCATCGCTCTTCTGGGTACGGTCAACAGAAAGAGAAAACATATAAACGTTTATTTGATAGTGGTGTTTGCGGCTGTGCGTTTATTTCTGATGTGACTGTTAGAATGCAATGCATTCTTGGTTACATTCGCAATACACATTGAGCCGTAACTCTTGAGCAAGGGCAGTATGTGATGGTTGAGAGAAATGTCGACCGTTTACAACACTGTTCCCACCATCCGGAGTGAAAATGTGGCCTAAGATGGTAACTTCCTTTTGTAGGAACTCGCTCTTATCCAATTGTACTTTCAGATAACGTTTTTGCAGAGTCTTACATTTTTTGAAGGGTTTATCAAAGTATTCTGTGCGGCTTGCGGTGTATATTATGATATCATCCATATATACCAAACAGCTTTTTTTTTATTAATTCGTTTATTTTTACAGGTTCAGTTACATAAGTTTTAAGGAGCCGAATTCTTAACTATATTTTTATGACTATATATAAACAATTTCCTAATTCTATAATTAGTTAGGTGGAAAACCGATTACTCGCGGTTGACTCGAGTTTAGAAGGGTGACCATGGTTTGAGACTAACCTTAGAGATAATCGAGTGAAGCCACCGGCCAAATTCATCTTCGTTCCACTTGTGTTGCCAGTTAGCGGTGGTCTTTTTGCGGACTAAAGAATAAAATTCATTAAAGGCGATTTGACGCTGATAAATATCGCCTTCAATTGCACCTACCTTTGCTAATGAGTCAGCCCTCTCATTATCCGGAATTGATCAATGTGAAGGGACCCAGACAAAGGTAATGACATAACAGCGTCTGGATAAAGCACTAAAAATTTCTCGTATTCTCTCAAGGAAGTACGGTGAGTGCTTTTCCGGCCTCACTGAACAGATAGCTTCGACAGAGATAAGACTATCTGTCACAATGTAATAGTGTTAAACAGGTCGTGAGGCGACGCTGTCCAGCGCCCAGTATATCGCTGCCAATTCAGCAATATATACTGAGCAAGGATACTGAAGACTGTGTGAGGTGCTAAAAATGCTTTGAACACTCCAAATCCTGTGAACTCTTTCATAGAGGATCCATCAGTAAAGTACATATTATCGCAATTGATACGCCCATACTTTGCATTGAAGATCGTAGAAACGATCCCCGATAGAAGATAATCTGGAATTTCATGGATTTTCTCCTTCATGAACAGATCAAAATGTACAGAGGAATTGATGTAGTCAGGAAAACAAACACGGTTAGGGATATACGAAGAAAGATCAACCTGCATGGAGATGAATTCATGATATGGACTCATGAATCCAGAGTGAAAATTTAGCTCGATCAGTTGCTCAAAATTTCCGTTCATAACCTTACACCGGATGAGGAACCGAAGAGATAAAAAATTGAAGCGATCTTTTAGTGGGAGTACGCCTGCCAAATCCTCGAGACTCATAGTATGCGTTGAGGGCATACATCCCAACGCAATACAGAGACAAAGATACTGAATTTGCTCGAGTTTAATGAGGTGTGTTTTGGCAGCTGATTGAAAACAGAAACTGCCATACTCCATCACTGAGAGAATAGTTGTTTCATGCAACATTATAAGATCTTCTAGATGGACTCCCCACCAGGTGTCAGTAATTGTTCGGAGAATGTTTATTCTTTGTTGACATTTTTTACTCAGATACCTAATATGGGCCCCAAGTACATTTGGAGTCGAACCAGACCCCAAGACACTTGAATGATATAGCCTGAGTGATCGGTTTACCCAAAAGTTTAAGCTTTGGTTTTGCAGGTCTATGCTTCCTAGTAAAAACCACTATCTCTGTTTTCTCCGTGGAAAATCCGATCCCTAGCCCAATGGCCCAGGTTGAAAAATTGTTCAATGTGTCAGATTCGTTTGATCCTACGACAGACACCACTCCATCATTTGTAAGTTGTCTTAGGCTGCAATTTTGTGTAAGGCAATTGTCGATATCGCTTACATAGATGTTGTACAAAAGAGAGCTTAAACATGAGCCCTGAGGGAGGCCCATGTAAGAGAACCGACTTACTGTCGAATCTCCGTGAGAAAAGAAACATCTCACAAAGCAAGTTATATAACATATTATTCAATAGAGGCGGCTGACCCCGAGAGTGTAACTTGTCTGACAAAATCTCTATTGAAACAGAATCAAAGGCCCCCTTTATGTCCAAGAATACTGAAGCCATTTGTTTTTTTTTCGGCGTGAGCCAATTGAATTTCTGAAGAAAGCAACGCAAGACAATCATTCATCCCCTTGCCCCTGCGGAACCCATATTGTGTATCTGTGAGTAGGCCCATCGATCAAGGTGAAACAAAATAATTTTCTCGAACAATTCTCGTATACAAGACAGCATTGCTATTGGGCGGTACGAATTGAAGCCGGTCGCAGGCTTCCCGGGTTTTTGAATAGCTATAAATCGTACTTGTCTCCAATCATCTGGAACAATATTATGCTCCAGAAACCGATTGAATAAATTCAACAAGTGATGTTTCGCCACATCAGGGAGGTTTTTCAGAAAGTTGAACCTAATTCTATCCGATCCCAGAGCAGAATTGTTACATTTGTTTGTTTATTCATTACTATCAACCGGCCTGAACATGAGTGCCCTAATGATACCTAATAAATTAATAACTTAAAATACTTAATCTACTTAAAAGTATGCCTAACTGGAAAGAGCGGTCAAGAATGCCTTTCTTAAACTGGCGCGAGATAAGTGAAAGTCATAAGATAAGTAACAGCAGTTAAATACACGAGACATACTCGATACGGGTTCGTTGTAACCGTAGTTTGTGCGAGAGTGAGGAAGGCAGAGAAATGTATGTGAACGCAGGTTACGAGGGCGTATATTAAAATCGATCGACTGAAGAAGATCAGCACAATCGATTTTCGAGGACATTAGATCGGATATCAAAGTTGTCTTCGCTACACCTATCAACAAATCGCTCAACAAATCGAGTCCGATCAATTTACAACGATCCTCATAGCTGGGTAAGTTCGAAGGATCGCTCCAGTGCAAGTTGTGTAGGGCGAAACGGACGAATTACCGCTGAATCACCTCAATTCGCTGGACGCTATTTTGGTAGTAGGGAGACTATGCACGCATATTCAAGATGAGAGCGCACTAAAGCACAATAAAGAGCTTTGATACAATGTGGGTCTTTGAATTGCTTTGTGATGCGAAAAATGAAACCTAACATCCTAGATGCCTTGGTGGTGATGTATGAGATATGGTCGCTGAACGTTAGCTTTGAGTCTAAGACGATACCAAGATCCTTGATAGTTACAACACGTTTCAAAGAGATATTGCGTATTTTATACGAAAATGATACAGGCGATCGTTTCCGCGTCAACGATATGACTGAACACTTTGCTGGATTTAAAACCATTCTATTGGTTTCGAACCAATCAGAGAAAATATCGAGTTGTTGCTGTAGGAATATCGCATCATCGACACTATTCACAGTGTAGAACAATTTAAAATCGTCCGCATATGCAAGTTTGGGACACTTTAGACAAAGATTAATATCATTGAGGTAAAGCAGGAATATATAAGGACCGAGATGCCTTCCTTGAGGTACACCCGATGTCACCCGAAAAGGAGATGAAACGGTATCGCCGATTTTCACTGACATCACACGATCAGTCAGATATGAGTGTATCCAGTTCAAAAGAAAACTATGGAAACCTAGACGCTGGAGTATGGCGACAACGATATCGTGATTGATTTTGTCGAACGCGGCCGAAAAATTTGTATAAACAGCATCGATCTGGTTACGAGCAAGGATGGAAAACAAGGGAGCATGATGTGATTTACGATTAATCGCAAACTGCACATCGTGCACGACCATGATCGCAATCTGTGCAAACTGCGACTAACTATTAATCCTCACCCATCATAACCAAATGATTTTCTCTTGGTAACTCTGAGTTGACCAAAGCATTGCTAGACTGAAACTAGTTCGAATAATTGAGTTACTCTCCGTCCTCGTTTTGTTTACAACTACTAACAAGAATTTGCTCCATGGGAATGAGTGTCTCTATGGCGTACGCTTTACGATTCTCGCTCTCTCGTCCGGGCGTTCAATTTTCTTTTCCGAGTGCGTTTACTTCGATGAAACTGGGTGAAATAAAAAAATGCGCTACAGCAGATAGGACGACTTTCATGTTTAATGTTTCACAGAGGATTTCTCAGATGGTGTTTAAATTAATCTACAAGAGACTACAAACAATAATCCCCCTCAAATAACTAATTTTATGAGTTAATGTAAATGCGTTATTGGCCAAGGCTATTACGACATCGAACACGTGGTCTTGCGAGATATATTTTTCCGCCAGCCCAAATACAGACCTCTTTTTTCGGGCCCGAGTAAACTGGGGGCTAGAAAAGACCTTGATTACCTTGAATTAATCAAAAAACATAAATTAGCGCAAATATGTCAACATGTGTTTTTTTTGTGTAAGCACGTAAATATTTCATAAATTTTTTTTTTTTACTATTGATTCATTCAAAAAAAAGCTTTATTTTTAAATGTTTTCTTATCCTGAGACTGGCTCACCATATTGCACTGCTACTAAAACCGTAGGCTAACTTCAAGGATATTTTTTATTCATTTTCGGCGAATAATCAATAGAGTGCCGTGTTATGAAACATCAAAATAATGGCAAAAACGCATATTACGATCATAAGGTGTTGGACAGGTTATTCCAGACGACATTGGAATATATTCCATCTGATCATCTTTAGAAAGGTTAATGACCTTCAAAGGATAAATTTATCTTGGGCACATTGAATTGATGTTCATGACTTCCAGTCGGATGTTTATCAGCTCTGATAATAATTGTGTGGTCCTCACAAAGCATATATTCCAATGCCGTCAGTTCACTGAAATTCTTCGCATACCGTTTGATGATAAGGTAGGATGTTGATAATCATTTGCTGCGATACCTATTGTTCCAACAGTATTCATTCGACAAAATGAAGACTGAATACCTGAAATTAACCAGATTTAACCATGCAAATCTGCGGTCAAAGCAGTATGTACACTTGAGAGATGCAACAAGTTTGAAGGGATATAAAAAAACATTAGTCGTTCGATAAATCTACTGCCAGATATGTCGGAAGTCCACGATATATGAATAAAATACGTCCATACTAATTCATTACATTTATTCGCAACGAAGAACGTAACCACACAGAATTGAATTAATCAAATATGTGATCCGTTTAATCTACAAAATAAAAAAGGGTCTGAAATTCAATCGAATTCGAAAGGTGTTTCGTGAAGTCACTAATTGAATTACTATTGGAAAAATTATTTCGAGAGAACTGTGAATGTTTAGAATTATTGGTATCCAAAAAACGATTTTGGGCGGGATGAGATTCGCCCAAATCTGCTGGTAATAAAATTAATCAATTGCATCCATTACCCGTCTGCTGTTCATCGGGCGGGAGACGACAGCAAAATAAAATCGATACGAGACTGAGTCAGCCACTCACTGCGGACAATGCAATAGAGAATTAAAAATCCCTCGACGAGTGTCGTAAGATTTCAGTTGATCGTCTCTTGTTACACTTTCCGATCAAGGACTCATCATCCGCTCTATGGAATGTAGAGATGTGCCATCCGCTCATGAGCTGTTCATTCGAATCGCTTCATCGTAGTGAGCGGATTCGGATCGGCTCGCAATCAAAACAACGCAGCTCATCAGCTCATTACGGAGCTGGAGAGCTGATGAGCTGTTGAGCTGTTGGGCTGATGAGCTGCTGAGCTGTTGAGCTGATGAGCTGCTGAGCTGATGAGCTGCATAGCTGTGGAGCGCAAAAGCAGCAGAGAGTGTGAATTTTGAGACGCGGAAGAATTTTTCGTCTCCCGCGCTTCATGATATGACGTCAGTTTGTTTTCGTGTGTCCCTCTTCGTTTTTTAGCTTTAGCAGAGATACCAGAGAGGAAAAAGGTTTTTGTTTTGAAGATATTCAATCTTCCATTAAATTTTTACATCGGCCAAACAAAATAATCAAAATTATTATACGCTTGTAAATGGAATTACTATATTATATTGTTATTAAAACATGAATTTTAAAACAAATAAATTTATTTCCGCGTGCTGAATCAAAACAATTCAGAAAACTTCCCGCCATAAATGCTGGTGATTGATAATGGTCCTTTTGTTACCTTTGTCATGGCGAAGAATTGTTTCTCGTTGCGCCTATTAATGGATTTATTTTTATATCCTTGGATGCAAAAAAAAATATCTCGGTAGTTTTATCAAAAAGCGTTGTCCCATCCAATATTTCTGAAGGCATTTTATTTGGCTACTGCTGGTTCTTCTGTTGTTTAAGTTCAGCATATCCTAAGCATCTTCTATGTTGGATTTCAGCATTCAATATTTGTTGTATATTATATTATCAGAATCCATATTAAATTTAGTTTGTGTACAATTACAAATTAAATTCGTTTATTTTTTTGATTTCCGTCTATTAAGAAAATGAACACTATAAAATGTCCCATGGTAGTTATGCAGTTGTGTGAACAGCCGCAAAATTCAATTGAGCTGAAGAGCTGTTCCGAATGAGCAGCTCACTTGTATGAACTGGACGGCTCTGAGCCGCTCACCATGATGAGCTGATTTGCCCATCTCTAATGGAATGGGATTAACCGTTTGTGGCTTGCACTCACGATAAAACTTGAGTACACTGAGAGAAATAATTAGTAAATATAACGAATTTTTTGGTAAATACTACCAATCTATAGTCATTTTCGACCGTACTAATAAACACATATGTCAAGCAGAACCATGATTCGGAAGCCCAATATCGGCTACATTTTCTCGCCGAAAATGCACGTATCAGAATTATATCCTTATTATACCTCCGTATTGCCTTATGGGAACAATGAAAATGGTTAATACGCGCTTTTCTCACCAGTTTTCAGATATGACAATATCCAAGCTTACTAATGTTATCGAGTAAAATATACTAATCTCTGGTAGGGATGCGGGTTTGTTGACAATATGTACAAAACATTTGTACATTCTACTAATTTTGTATTACCAAATGTATTTAGTAGTTTTCGACCGAGGATTTTTCTAAGGGTAGTAGAAGTAATGCTTCGAGAGTGCAAGCAGTGGGGATTCCGCTTTCATATTGCTTTTTTGAGATCTTGGTAGCTCACCGTTCCAAGTATTCTCTGTGTGTACATATGAAGAATAAAAGAGCATCGCTTGCTGGGGGTGATTTAAAAATATCCGACTAGAGGGATATACTTATTCATTGATCGTTGGATGTGATTTTTTACCATCTCTGGTTACGAGACTGCAGAGAGCGGGCGATGAACGATGTGTACAGCACCAGATTTGTAGAAGTAGACCTTCTGGGCACGAAACCGTGTTGTTGGTCGGAGATGTAACTACTGCAGGCGTGTGAGATGAAATCCAAAACTATTATCTCAAATAGTTTGGAGATAGAACAAAGGCAAGCGATACCTCTATAATTTTTGACGTCCTTCAGTGACATTCGATTTGTTATCCAATTGAGCGAGGAGATGTGCGAATCTATTACAGTTGAGTCGTTTATGCGATCTGGAGGTATGTTCTTCTTCTTCTTCAATGGCATTAACGTTCCTAGAGGAACTTCGCCGTCTCAACGTAGTATTACTTGCGTCATTTTTATTAGTACTTAGTTGAGATTTCTATGCCTTGAATGCCTTCTGAGTGGCAAGCTCTAGAATACGCGTGATCACAGTGCAAGTCGGAGGAAATTTCTTTGACGAAAAATTCCCCCGACCAGAACGGGAATCGAACCCGAACACCCGGCATGTTAGTTATGACGCTAACCATTCGGCCAAGGGAGCACCAATCTGGAGGTATGTATGCAATGCCAATATAAGTGGTGTGGCTATAGAACGACACGGCAACCCAAATTTGCTCAACAGTACAGCCGTCAGAAGGAAGCAACTCTCGTGATATGAATTTCGAATTTATGGCCAGTAAAACTCCGCCACCAGTGGTCTTCGTACTATTTTCAACTATTTTTTTTTTATTTCGATATACTGTGTACGGGGAACCGAACAATTGTTGCGACAACGTATTACTATTGAGCCACGTTTCGGTGAAAGCATAGACATCATATGATGCATCAGAACATGCTAGATAATATTCGTTGATCGAAGTGTTCATTCCGCCAACATTTTGGAAGTATATAATTATGTCATGAAAAGAGAGCAAGAGAGAATTTTACCATTGAAAACTCGGAATCAAGATCGCACCTATCTTGTGAAATATCTCGAACAATTTTTGTACGGGAACGGAATCGGGACAAACCGGCAAAATTCAAAATCCATCGATGTGAAGGACGATGCGAGGACGCCATCAAGGTGGTGAGGAAGCGGGTTCGTCGAAAAATGAACCGCTCGATTCAGAAGACCGCAGCTGACTTGGATATGTCGATCGGAACTGCCCATACCATCATGACGAAGGACCTGGGATACAAGCGGTATAAGAAGCGCAAGGTTCACCAAACTAATACTTTAGCGGCACGCAGGTCAGGAGTTCGTGTTTTCTGATGAGAAACTATTCGTCTTGCACCAGCCGTACAATGTCCAAAATGATCGGCTTTGGGCGCCGACGTTGGCCAGCATCCCCCCGTCCCACATAAACATCCCGCGGCTCCAGAGCGCCGCGTCGGTGATGGTTTGGGGAGGCGTGGGAAGCTCCCACTGGTGTTTATCGAGAAAAACGTGAAAATCAAATCAAGTTGTGGCCTGGCACTTCGGGACCTCCAAGGGAAGGATCATTATGTCTTTCAATAAAACGGCGCACCGGCCCATACGGCGAATATCGTCCAAGCGTGGTGTCGGGAGAATTTGACTGATTTTCTTGATAATTCTTTTTGCCCTCCTAGCTCCCAGACCTTATGTGCTCCCGTGGCGGAGTGGTTAGCGTCCCACACTATCGTACCGGGGGTTCGGGAGCGTTTCCTGTTCTGGTCGAGGGATTTTTCATCAAAGAAAATTCTTCCGGCTTGCATGTGGTCTCGCGTATTCTAGAGCTTACCACTCCAGAGTACATTCGAGGCGTGTTATTCGGCATAGAAATCTCAAGTATAATAAAAATGATACAAGTAATGATACGTTGAGAAGGCAAAAGTTTCACTTGAACGTTAGTGCCATCCAAGAAGAAGCTCCCAGACCTTAATTTCCTGGACTTCTATGTAGCAGAGCGAGCATAAAGTGAGCACTATGGATCAGTTTAAGAAGCTCGTTCTTAAATCTGGGACGAGATGCCGATGGACTAGGTGCGTGCCGCGTGCGATTCTTTTGAGAAACGTCTCAAGCTCGTCAAACAGTCATACATACAAAGCGGCGGATGGGGTGGTGATTCTTCCAGCTAATATGTTTTGAAGTCCCTCAATGAAAATTGACGCAGAAACAAATATTTTTTTTTTAACACATTTTTAAAGTGTATTCGAACTTATTGAACACCCTTTATGGGTTTCCATGTAGAATCGCATGTAGTTCCAATTTTTTATGTTACTTTTTGAAATTGGTCATATGATAATGAAAGTTGTGATTTCAGGTAGTTTCCATCATATGTACCAAGTATCAAAAAATCGGAGAAGTTTGGGTCTGCAGCCGGCGGGCTGTGGCGTGAAATTTCTCTGTTTCAAAACAATCACTATATAAATAACTAGCTGACCCGGTTCAAGTTCATGGGTCCAATCGCAGAACTGTTCTATGATTGATCTTCGAATCGACCCCGTTGAATTTACCTTTTGCTATAAAATTCCTAGTATTTCTAACAATTCTCGTTCAAGATTTTTCAACCACTTGCAAATAACATGTTTCTCCGTTACATGGAATAAATGGTTTTTACAGAAAATATGATAGAATAAAGACAACCCTAAAGCGGACAATTTTTTCCCCTCAGGAAGGAGGAGTGTTGAACACCATTAGAAATGTTTCTTGCCCCCTAAAACCTCCACATGCCAAATTTGATTCAGTTTGCTTGATTAGTTCTTGAATTATTCAAAAATGTATGCAGTCCCCCTCTCAGAGAGAGGGGAGGAGTGTCTATTCACCATGGGAACGTTTCGTATCCCCTAAAACATTCGCATGATTCCATTTGCTTGATTATATTTCAAATTATGCAGAAATTTGTCTTTAATTTGTATGGCAGCTCCCCTTTAGAGAGGTGGAGTGTCTAACCACCGTAAAAACATTTATTGCACCCTAAAACCTACACATACCAAAATTGGTTTCATTTGCTTGATTAATTCTCGAGTAATGCAGAAATTTGTGTTTCATTTGAATGGCAGAGACCCCCCCCCCCCCTTTGAGAGGGGGTGGAGAGTGTTACCACCATATAAACATTTATTGCACCCTAAATCTTCACATGCCTAATTTGGTTTCATTTGCTTGATAAATTCTCGTGTAATGCAGAAATTTGTATTTCATTTGTATGGCAGCCCCCCCCCCCCTCTAAGAGAGGGGGGAGGAGTATTTAACCACCATAAAAACATTTATTGCACCCTAAAAACTCCACATGTCAAATTTGGTTTCATTTGTTTGATTAATTCTCGAGTAATGTAGAAGTTTGTGTTTAATTTGTATGGCAGCCCCCTCCCCACTCCCTCCATTAGAGAGGGGGGAGGGGTCTCAAAGTATCACGTCCCGAAAACCCCTATATACCAATTTTCATGTTGATCAGTTCAGTAGTTTCCGAGTCCATAAGATTCAGACAGACAGACAGACAGACAGAAATCCATTTCTATATATATATATAGATAGATAGATGACAATATTTTCCGTAAATGCTATAACTTAAATTAACGTTTCATTGCAGCGCGAGGTGCTCTCCATAAATATCGGCCAAGCAGGATGTCAAATCGGTAACGCATGCTGGCAGTTATTCACGCTCGAGCACGGCATCCAGGTGGACGGTACCGTTAGTGAGAAAGTTCTAATGGACGAAAATATGGAGGCGTTTTTTCATAAGACGGACTCCGCAAAGGTGGTTCCACGTAACATTTTCATCGACCTGGAAGAATCGGTCATTGCGGATGTTAAGAATGGACCGTACAAGTACCTGTACCATCCACTGTACATGATCATGGGTAAAGAAGACGCTGCCAATAACTACGCGAGAGGGCATTACACGGTGGGCAAACAAATTATCGAGCACGTGTGCAATTCAATCCAGAAGTTGGCTGAGCAATGTGATGGGCTGCAAGGATTTCTAGTGTTTCACTCGTTTGGTGGGGGCACGGGTTCAGGTTTTACATCGCTGTTGATGCAACGGCTAGCAACGGAATACGGCAAAAAATGTAAGCTGGAATTCGCTGTTTACCCGTCACCTAAAATTTCAACGGCTGTCGTAGAACCATACAACTGCGTCCTATCAACAAGTACGACCATGCAGAACTCTGATTGTTGTTTTGTTATGGACAATGAGGCTACCTACGATATTTGCACTAACAATCTCCAAATCGGAAGACCAGACTATGCCCACTTGAATGCCTTGGTGGCACAGGTCGTATCATCAGCTACCGCGTCGCTTCGCTTCAAGGGAACAATGAATGTCGACCTCAATGAATTTCAAACTAACTTAGTGCCATATCCAAGGGTTCATTACCCGTTGGTATCGTATGCCCCACTTCTATCCGCGTCGAAGGCATCCCATGAATTTTCATCAATTGGAGACATCACGAATGCTTGCTTCGAACCGAGCAATATGATGGTGAAATGCGATCCACGCCACGGCAAATATATGGCCTGCTGTATGTTGTACCGTGGGGACGTAGTTCCGAAGGATATCAACAGTGCTATTGCGGCGATCAAGAGCAAGCGTCACATCACATTTGTGGATTGGTGCCCGACGGGGTTCAAGATTGGTATTAATCAGCAAGCTCCATCGGTGCTGCCAGGGAGCGCCTTGGAAAGACCTAAGCGAGCTGTTTGTATGCTTTCCAATACGACCGCAATTTCGGATGCATGGGCTCGGGTTAATAAGCAGTTCGATTTGATGTACAAGAAGCGTGCTTTCGTTCACTGGTTTGTCGGAGAAGGTATGGAGGAGGGCGAGTTTAGCGAAGCAAGAGAAGATCTCGCGGTGCTGGAGAGGGATTACGAGGAAGTTGCTGGCGACACGCAGGATGCCGAGGATGTCGGTTCGGATTATGAATTTTAAAGGCGTTACTCTATGTTTTCATTATGAAAAATGTATATTTTCCATACACTGGAAGCTTTCTCTATGTTGCAATTTGTCGATACAGTAAAAGAGTGTACAGTGTTCAACGTTTCTAGTGTCAATGGATATAACATTGTGCTGTCAACAAGAATTCCTGGAAAATATAGAAGTTCGTCGTTGCAACTTATTTTTATAATCTGCCTTGTTATTGAGAAGTAATTTATCTAGAAAACAGTTGTCTATTCATAATAAAAACTGTGAGCTTATGCAAGTTATGTTGTGTACAAAGGCGATACGTTTATTGTTGTGTATATAGAGCCTACGCAATTTATATGCTGCCTTGTGTTTTATGGAACTGGATCTGATTCAATAATATAAAGGTGTGTATTACTGTAATATGTTCACTAATCTCTTGAGCTTGGGTTTTACTGACGAAGTGCTGCTGGCACTTGAGATATCACATTCGTGAGCACTATACTGGATTTCTCATAAATAACACTTAACTGACGATGTTGTTCGTGTTTTTGTACAGTGACACTTGAATAGTTTTTCGATTTTATATATTTGAAATTGAATACTTAGTCTTCAATGTAGTCTATGGTACTCGACACAAGATGAGCAATATAACGTAAAAAAATTGTTTTACGTGATGTTTTGGAAATTAATCTGGTTTTTTGAAGATAATACGAAAAAACAGGAAGTGGGTTATATTTGTGGTACAACCGCAAGGGTGACGTAGGACCATCGTTGATTTAGTGATCATTTATTTTTAGTTGCAACTGAATCAATTCTGAATGAATGAATAAATGAATATTTGGGGGACTTCGAAAACGAGAGCGTTACGTTGGAGGCAAAATATTCAGCAAAAGAAGCAATCACACAAAAGTTGTATAATACATAATACATTGCTTGTATTGTGATATGATTTGTATTCCATTTCCAATAGACAAAATCTCTGTTGCATCAAATCAGTCTACATAATTTTTGCGTTCGCTCATCCTTTCTCACAACACCCATTTCTCGTTTGAGAAATTGTTGAGAAAACATCGTTTGCCAGTGCGCGTAGAGCGGAGATTCCTTCTTAAGATTCATTCTTGATTCTCGCACTTGATTGAAAAATCACAAAACCAAATGTATTCAATCACATCAGTATTATATGGATAGAAAACATTAAAAGAAAATCTTTCGCTTAAATGTATTTCTCAATTCCAAGGGGAACTGGCAGATTATTTTTCAGCAACGATGACATCTTTCCGGAATCTTCTCGATGCTGGATGGCAACCAAACGAAAAGAGTTACGTGCGTGTATGTGTTTGTGTGGCGGCTGCTCCGATGGCTCAAGCGAAACCGTTTTTCGATGCTGATACTCTCTTGGTCACACTTTCAATGGCATCACTCTCTTCCTGATGGATTCCCTTCTGGCCTAAGATGCACAAACAGGCTCTTGGTGACACCGTTCATCAGCGCTTGCATGATGAACGAAGTTAGCTTCACCACAACAGCGACAACATGCTCCAATCGCTGTTAAATTGTAACTGAGTGGATTTCCGAGCGGCGCTCGTTTATATACCGATTGATGATTTCAATAGCCTGTTTTGAAAGCAATTTTAAGACTATTGAAACAAGTTTTTGGATCAAAAAGTAACAAGTATATAACGCGTAGACATTCTATCTTTCGAATGAAGTGTTTATCATACCATTTCGTTCAGTTGTTTAGGAGCTATTAACGCTCAAAATCTCGGTCTCCGGCGTAACGCTTTCGTTTTCGAAACTTTGATTTTACACCCCAGTATAGAAATGAAAGACGTAGTCCTACGCTAAAAGGATTGTGCATATAGTTTTGCGTGGTATACAAATAATGCAGTGATACCTCAAAGTACATTAAGATACTGCTTTTAGCTTTCAAAAATATTTTCAGGTTAGGAAACAGATCATACTCGCTGGGGGCTAAGTAGTTTAATTGGGGGAATAGTTCGGAATCTAATTCGTTGATTTTAAAATAAACGCAACAAGTAATGATCGAAAGGCGGTCGGCGTAGGACTTCCCATTTGAGTGTTTCCAAGTAGGTCTTAGCGGGTTTGGAAACGTGAGGTCGAGCGTTGTCATGTTCTAGAATAACTTTCTCATGCATTTGTTCGTATTGTAATCGGTTTTCGCGCAGCACTTGGCTCAAATTCAATTCGATACTATTCCCAGTGATGGCTTCGTTCGTTTTCAGTAGCCCGATAATAAATAACAACGATTTGGTTCCGCCAAATACACACGTAACGTTTGCAGCGTGAATATTTGCCCAAGCCAACGGCGTTGAAGCATAACCGGACAGTCCCACAAGATTGGATTCAGTTAGAATCCGGAATCACTGTTCATTTTATAGCAGGCGTATCTGAAATCTTTTGGCAGTAAAATTATTTGAAAAACCTGTATCTTTCGACGGTAAAAATTTCACGTTCATCTATTTTGTTTTGAAAACGTTGTGCAGGATGGAACACAATAGAAGAAACTTGATTTTGACATCCACATTAAAAATACGGCGTGGTCAGGTACTGGAATCGCGAAATCGCTGAAAGTAGCTAAATCGACCGTGTATGATGTGCTGAAACATTTCCGCGAACGTGAACTGTGAACGGATGGATCCGAAAACGCATCGTAGTGAAACTCACGATTTCCCCAAGCGCTTCGATTTCACGTCGCGCTCGAAAATTGTACAATATGGTTTTGACGATGTACGGAGGATGCATACTGATGGATGACGAAACGTACGTGAAGAAGATTTTTAGACAGCTTCCAGGCTTGAAATTCTATATGGCTACTGTCAGAGAACATGTTCCCAGCAAATTCCAGTTCGTTTTCGCTGATAAATTTGCCAGGAAGTTTGTCGCAAAATAGACAATGGACTCGAAAATGTATTAGAAAGAGTGCCTACAGAAAAGTCTACTTCCGTATATTAAAGCTCACAAAGGCCTGGTAAAGTTTTCGCCAAATTTGGCAAATTGACACTACAGTCGAGGGCTGCTTCAGTGGTACCGTGATAATGAGGTCGATTACACTGAAAAAGACATTAATCCTACCAATTGTCTCCAATACCACACGATCGAAAAATATTGGGTAATTGTCGAGCGGAAATTGAAGGGTGTCACAATGACTCGGGATTCTGCAGACTTGAAGAGATCGTGGAATAAAATGGCCGCCGAGGTTGGCCAACAGGCAGTCTAAATTTTGATGGAGAGTATCCGAGTATCTGCATTTTGATCTAAAATAGTTTTTGTATCTTCAACCAATCCCGAGCTACAACCGGTTTTGTGATTCCGGATTTTGAATGAATCGAGCTTTAACCTGCTTTTCTGTAATGAATTCATTTCCATCACCCGTTACAATGCAATAAAGAAACCCATTCCCTTCTGAATTCTGAAATTTGGACCACACCTTTATCTTTCCAGTCACTATAAAAATGTGTATTTCATGATTTTGAAAATCCAAGATGGCGGCCGCTACAAAATAGCGGATTACATATTTTCTCGAAAACAACAATATGGGTTTTTCCAAAATCCCATCAATATGGATGTCAAATGAAAGGGCTTGACTAGTAGAATACAGGTATTTATGAAAAATGCAAATCCAAAATGGCGGCCGTTCCAAAATGTCGGATTACATATTTTCTCAGAACCCCATCAGTATCAAATAAAAGGGCTTGATTAGTAAATCACATTTATTTATTAAAAAATCCAATCCAAAATGGCTGCCACCTCAAAATGTCGCCAAATTTTTTTTTTTGAAAATCATATCAGTATAGGTATCAAATGAGAGGGCTTGAGAGGGCTTTAGTAGAATACAGTTATTTACGAAAAATGCAAATCCAAAATGGCGGCCGCTACGAAATGGCAGTTTACATATTTTCTCAGAACCGCATCAATATGAGTTTCAAACGAAAGGACTTGACTAGTACTACATAGTTATTTATAAAAAAATCAAATCCAAAATGACCACCACTACAAAACGGTGAAACGGTGATTTTTTTTTCAAATCCCCATCAATATGAGTATCAAATGAGGGCTCAGAATGCAAGGGGTGTAAGTGACTTGATCGATTTCTCTTTGTCAACTTTTTATTTAGTAAATAACTCTAGTTGAGTTATTTACTAAATAAAAAGTTGACAAAGAGAAAAACGTTCCAATTTAAGTTTGCTATTGAATCCGATAGATGAGGTTCTGACCTATCTTCCACATTGTCAAATACAGCTGGGAATGTATTTGCAGCTAAGTTATGACCAAAAGAGAGAGTCGATGTAGAGAAATCGATCAAATCACTTACACTCCTTTCATTCTAAGCCCCTCAAATGAAAGTTCTATTAGAATGTAGTAGATCATGAAAAATGAAATGATTTGACTAATAGAATATAGTACATCAGAAAATATTTCGAGGAACATTAGATAAGAATTAAAAACAAATTTAAAAAAGTTGAATGGTTTTGTTATTGGGAAATATGCTAATGGTACAAATAATGTACTAAAAACTAGAAAATTCAATAAGTAAAAAAACTTTTTAAGTTAAACGGTTTCTTTGCGATTAAACATTTTCCTCCTCCTTTCCGTCCTTTTACTCCTCCCCCTTTCCATTCCTTTCATCCTTCCGGTTTCCTCTAGTGACACCAGTGACAGTGACAGTAACAGCTTGGCGGGATTTATAATTCTCGTTCAGGCGTAAACCGTCATTGTGGCACAGTGGGCATATCATAGTGGGGTTAGTATTACAGTTTTATATCAACAACTTTAATTCTAAATACAATACAAATGGGAATCAACCAAAAAATACTAATTTAATATGATAAACAAAACTCTACTGCGGTGACACCTAATTGTTCCGTATTTCAACGGTAACAAGCGATCGACAAGTCACCATCATCGATGCTGTTGTTCCACTAAACCAAACTCTGAAGGAGTTACAAAATTTGCAAGATCGTTGGTCGTGGAACTCAAGGAGCTTTGAGGGCTATGGGAGGTCCCATGAATTTTTTTTTTGTATTATAGTGGCTTTCAACACTTTTTGGCTGGTTCGTCACTTTACTTCCATCTCGGAAGAATTTCGGAGTGAGAATTGAACTCATGACCTTTAGCGTGAAAGGTATGGATGTTATCACTACGCTAGATCGCCACCCCCATGAATTGATTTTTACGTGTAGACTTTTAATAGTGGTATTGAACCGAATCCATTTTTTCGCGCCCTGTACAGACGGAAGCGTATTCCAGTAAACCGCTCTGCATCGATCAAAACAAATGAAAGGGACAATAGTGGGGCTATAAGATGGGTCCGATTCTTGGTTTTGGATGAATCCCTATGATTTAAGGACCTTGGAAGCTGTCACGCGCTGAGTCACACCTAATGATATTGCAAATTTCTTTTGGGTTTGGCGCGAGGGTTTATCGAGTAATACCTCCAATTAGTGGGCTTTACAACCAAAATTTGATTGACTTAAATTTGGCGCATTTCTTTTCGTTGTGGATTTAAAAAAACTGAACTCTATTTTGTAGGTGTGTGCATGCAGATTGGAATCTCTGTATTGATGTTGACATTTACTCTTCAGTTATCAAAATGGAATCCTACCAACAGGAAGTTACGCATCAAAATCCAAACTACTCGCACGGTCAAGCAAATCCGCTTCCATGGCATATTCGTGATAAGCAAGGTTTATTGGAGTGTGTAGCGCAGCGAAATAAAACGACCGATTAGATAGAGAAAACGAATATAACTGATTTTATTCAGAGAGGAGTGAACAAAAAGTATCGATAATAATACGTGACGGCTTAGTCAGGATATCCGCAAGCATATCTTCAGACGAACAGTAGGTGACATAGATTTGTTTGCGTTCATATAGGTACTTGAAAAAATGGAACTTAGTGTCCACGTGTTTTGATCGTTTTCCGCTGGTTTGACTGAGTAGCTTAATGCAACTCTGGTTATCCTCGAACATGCATACAGGATTCTCCGTAGGTTCATCAAAATCTCGCATCAACTTCAGCAGCCACAGTAATTCTTGGCAGCATTCCGCCAGTGAACCGTACTCTGCTTCGGTTGAGGATAGTGCTATACACGGTTGCTTCCTTGCGCACCACGATATGAGTCCACCACCAAGACGAAACAGGTATCCAGAATTAGACTTCCTATCAGTGACGTTTCCGACCCAGTCGGCATCAGCAAAGCCCTCCAAACCTTCAACTGGTCCTCCTAATTCAAGCTGCAGACCATTAGTTGTTTTCAGGTAACGTAATGCTCTCTTAGCTTCAGTCCAATCTGCAACCGTCGGGTTACTGACGCGGCGCCCAAGTATTGAAGCGGTGATACCAATATCGAGACGCGTATTGACGGATAAATAAAGCAGACCGCCAACAAGACTCTGATACTTGTCGTTAGTCGGTAGTCTTTCAACCTCATTCTTCTGCTGAATGTATCCCGGATCCATTGGAATGCGCGATCCTTTGGCATCCTCCAATCCGTATCTTGCAGTCATTCGGTCGATGTAAGACTTCTGGTTTAATCCAAAACCTCTCTGGGATCTGACAACTTGAATCCCCAGAAATTGCTTTACATCTCCCAAGGCTGTTAACATAAACTTTTTGGTCAACGAATCCAAAATTTCTTTGTACTCCTCTTGGGTAGATGTGCTAATCAGCATGTCGTCCACGTACACCAATATAAATGAATTCAGCTTATTGCGACAGCGGAAATAAAGGCATGGGTCAGCTTCCGATGACCATCTGTTGAAGTATTTTGTACAGCTTGCGATTCCACATACGGGCCGACTGCTTTAGCCCATACAAGCTTTTGCGAAGCAAACAAACCTCATCACCTGTCTTATCAACACCTGGTGGTACTTTCATGAATACGGTCTCCTCCAAATCACCGTTCAGATAAGCTGTTTTGATGTCCACATGCTTTACACGCATATTTCGACGACCTGCAATGGTCAACAATGTGCGTAGCGTAACCTGCTTCGCAACCGGCGCAAAAAATTCGTCGTAATCCAGTCCAAATCGCTGTGTAAACCCTTGGGCAACCAACCGCGCTTTGTACCTGGTAACACGTCCTAGTTCATCCAGCTTTTTCTTATATATATCCACCGGCATCCTACAGCTTTCTTTCCCGGTGGTAATTTGACAAGTTTCCAAGTTTCGTTGTCATGTAACGATTTCAATTCATCGTTCATAGCAGCTATCCATTTCTCACGTTCTTCGCCCGTTGTAGCTTCCTTGTAACTGCGTGGTTCCTCAGAGTTAAGGCAGACTAATTTACCGCAAGCCTCCAAATGCTTCGGTGGAACACCCTTAGTTACTCTCGTTGAACGTCGCAGTGCTGCGCTGGTTTGCTCCTTCTCAACTTCACCGAGCTCCTCCTGTTCCGTATCACCATCGCACTCCGCCGTATATTCGTCGTCGTTATAACCAAAAAAATCTTCTTTTTCTTCATCCGACACAAAACCTGGCGCTTCAACATTGCCAGATATACATGAAAGTGGTGGTAGCTCTAGAACCGTGTCATTCCCAAGCGAATTTCCACTGTCTGATCGCTTTGCTTCTCTCGAAAGAAGGAATTTAGCATCACGACTGAACACTATTTTGTTGGTACTCATATCTATAAATCGCCACGCCTTATGTGCGACTATGCGATGAATACCCTACAAAAGTCATCTTCACCGCCTTAGATTCGAGTTTTGTTCGCTTCTCCTTAGGTACGAACACGTATGCTTCCGTCCCGAAAACTTGCAACATTTCGAAATTAGGTTTTCTGTCATACCGTTAGCCTAATTGGTTTGGTAGGTAATATATTCTGAAAGAAATTTGCCGTACTGACAGCCTCCGCCCCGTACCAATAGTGCATTCTTGAATCGATGATCATGCAGCGAGCCATTTCAACGAGTGAACGAGCGTCAAAAAATATCGATGACCGCCCGGAGTGACTGTGTTCATAGGACCACACAAGTTACTGTGCACCAGGTCGAGTACACCTTTCGATTTAATTTCCGCCTTCTTAGGAAACGGAGAGCGAGTCATTTTTCCTTGCAAACTCGCTTCACAGATAATATTGTGAGAACAATGAGCTACTTTAATTCCAGTTACCAAATTCTTACTCTCAAGGGTTTGAATAGCCTGTACATCCCTGTGTCCCAACTTTCGATGCCACCCGTGAACACAAGATTTTCCACAGCTCTGCTCTGATTACGCATTCGCTCGTTCCACCATACGCAAATGATAGAGGCCTTTGCTCTTAAGTGCAACTGCAGCAATCCGATCTCCGGTTCATATCGTGCATCCCTTTTCACCGAATGTGACAGTCGCTCCCTTCTGCACGAGCTTGCTCACTGACACAAGATTTATATCAATGTCCGGTACATACAAAACGTCACTCAATGTTATTTTCTTTATTGTTGTGTCCTGACCGTAACACTGCAATTCACAATTTCCAATACCCTTCACTTCAGCGTTTTTCCCGTTAGCTACCGTAACTGACTTCGGAGTATCCGCGCGCGGTTTATCCATCGATTGAAAATAGTCACGATTAGCGCACATATGCGAACTCGCGCCCGAATCGATTATCCACTCGCTTACCGAACAGTCACTTACGCGAAACGCGAAACTTTCTTCTTCCGGTTTAACACCTTTTGCTTTCGCTATTATACGATCAGATTCACCAGAACCACGCGCGTTTTCTTCTTGATTCTGTTTCCCAAGAAGTTTACAGAATCGCTCCTTATGTTCCACCTTTTTACAATGATGATACACTATGTTCTTCTTTGTTCCTTCAGTTTTCAAAACAACTGCATCAGTTGGTGTCAATTGCTTTCGCTTGAGAACTTCGTTGATTATTTTCCCTTGACCATGTTCAGCGTCAAGTCCTCTTCCGATCGATTTTCTAGTGTCGTTGTGAGAGCATCGAACGAGCTAGGCAGGCTTCGGAAAACGAGCACTACTTGCACATCATTGTCCAACTTGGTTCCTGCATTTGCAAGCTTCTCGAATAAATCCTCGAACTCCTGCAGGTGCTCCACGATATCATCCTTCCGTGGTACTGAAGGTCACAAATTCGCTTGAGAAGTTGTACCTTCGAAGTCAGCGTCTTCTTTTCGTGTTGCCTTTTGAAGTTGTCCCATACGGCCTTTGCGGTGTTAGTGTTCCGTATATGGCCATGTTGACCCCGTGTCATCAACAATCCGATAGTCGCACGTGCTTTCTGATCTCCTTCATCCCAAGCTTCCAACTCGGCTGCGTTTGTTCCGTTATGCTCCGGCTTCGCTCCCGTTGAAACGAATTTCCACAAACCTTCTCTGACCAGTAAAAATTCTACTTCGAGCTTCCACGAGTCATAGTTTTCATTGTTCAGCTTAACAATGCCGCTTCTCTCCATTTTCGCTAATAATTTTCCGATAAACTCACGTTAAACATCGAAAGTGAAAAGTCTAAACTTTTTCAGCATGTACTAACGAGCACGGTAAAACAACATGGCTAACACCGGCCCATAACCTATTGGAGTGTATAGCGCAGCGAAATAAAACGACAGATTAGGTAGAGAAAACGAATATAACTGATTTTATTCAGAGAGGAGAAAACAAAAGAGTATCGATAATAATACGTGATGTAAAAGTCTCCACGACAGGGTTGCCATCCCATCAAGGTTGTGTCGGCGACTGAAGGAGATCTTGCACTTCTTACTTCTTACTTACATGTTCAACATGTTAATATGAATGTCGTTATCGCCACACCATGTCAGCACAGTGTTTATATTTTCTTGCAAGGCGACATGATCCAGGGGCGAGATGATTCTGCGATAAAATTTCAGATCGTCGGCAAAAGAAAGTTTAGATAAAGAGAGCAGTGAAGACAGGTCATTGACAAAGCGTTTGCAGATCAGAGGGCCAAGGACGCTACCCTGAGCTACGCCAGACGTGATACTGAATGGTTTAGAATTTGTAAAGTTAATCACCACGTATGAGGAACGATCCGACAAGTATGGCCATAGTCACTACATAAACCAATCGGTTAAGCCCATGTGTTTCATTGTGTTGATGACAATGATATGCGGAATAGTCTCGAATGCTTTCTAAAAATCAATGTACTACGAGTCTACATGACGCCTGAGTTCTATTTCACGAGACAGAGCGGTGACGTTACACATTAGGTTATTTTTGGTACTCCGATGTTTGATGAAGTCATGCTGGCTCTCGGAGATGATTGGAAATGACATCATGTACAATATCTTGCGCACTAGCTTTTCGAAACCCTTGCTCAACCAGTTCAGTATTAATGTTCCACGATAATTGCTGACATAAATACTTCCGTTTCCGGATTTATAGATTGGAAAAATACAGGTACGGTGGGTGGAAGGTGGAAGAGCAGTTCTTGAAAAGTAAGAGAGGTATTCAATCTGCACTCGATGCGTTCTTGGTATCAAGCTCCTCAAGACCTTTGTTCACATCTTCAGAGGGGAATTGAAGAACTTGAAATGTGATGTCATACGATGGAATGTGAGCAAAGCAGTTGTGATCTCAACGGATGACACTTTGCTGAACACACTTTTTCATTATGCCTGATGATAAAACTGGATTTTTTAATTGATAGCAACTCAAAAATTTAAACATTTAAACATAAACAAAATTCAAGTTACATTGTACAAACCATAAGCGCATTGAACAAAACAGTTACCTCGAAAATATAAAACTTGTGCTCTTTGCAGTTTTCGCGAAGCTTTTTGTTTACATCCGCAGACTATTTTGAAAAAATAAATAAACCTCAATTGGAAGCTTCACTAGTATAGTTTATTGGCTAAATACTTTTTGATAGTTCGAATTATCACCCCGTTTGGTTTCCATTCATTTGAAAATTTCTTATTAATCAAGCTAGGTCTAGGAATAAAAAAAGTATTTGGCTACACGCAGGTTAAACTAGTTCAAGTCTATGTCATGGCCTCAGTGCTGTTAATTTTATCCTACAAATGCCTAATTACAAATATCTTCAAGTTAAGCCTCATCCTTGTTGACGCCCTTCGGGAGGGTAATATCAAACACAATCGGTTGATTGTTGGGCAAATAGTTAATGTCACAGGTCGAGGCGTTGATGAAAATGATCTTACCGTCCGAAGTGATCCCGTATCCTTCGTGCACATGGCCGAACACGTGATAGCGTGGCTTGACCCTTTGCTGCACAGTGCTGAGCAGCTCCACGCATCCCGCCCTTACCCCAGAACAGCACAAATCACCGTGACCGACGGGTGGTGTGTGAGTTATCAAAATGTCCAGATTTTCGGGAATCATGTCCCACTTGTCTAGACACTCTCTTCCACGTTTAACATTGAATGCCCACTTGCAAAACTCCGGTTGCCAAGGAGTTCCATAGATTTTCAACCCGTACAGCTCAATACTTTCATCCTGCAGATACACACAGTTGCTCAGGTACTGTCGAATGTTTTGTGTTTTGACCGCCTCCGCTAGACATTCCTTCGAATTTCCCAGAGTTGGGATCTCATCCAAAATCGTTGTGCCGGTCTTTTTACAACATGCGTTCGCATTCTGGAACGGATGAGTGAACGTATGGTCGAAGCTCAGCTCGTGGTTTCCGGCGATGACCAGCTTATGCTTGTGGGGAAGTTTTTCTGCACAATAACACCGAATGAATAATTCGAAACGAAATGAGAGCATTGCATACATTACCTAACCAGCTGTTGAAATCAATCACTTCGTTCAATTTGCCGCATCGTGTGAAATCCCCCGCATGAATGAATATATCCCCATCCGGGATATCGAATTTGATATGGTGCGTGAGAGAATGGGTATCGGACATGCATACTACACGAACTTTGTTGCTGGGAATATCCGTGTTGGGCGGTTTGGTGTTGATTTTAATTACGCGCTGTGATTTTGAAATTCCTTTCCACGCCAACGTTGGATCATCTGTTTGAGGGTGTATGTCGACCTTCATAGCCGGTAGTAAACCTCTCGACGGCAGAATCGCCCTTGGAGTCCTTCTTGTTATAAATGATTTCCCAATTCGCGTGCAGCTTACAAAAATCCTTGCTTTGGAAACCTTTTACCTTTGTTATGACGCATATCGATCCACCAATGTTGAGCTCATCGCCGAAATGTCATTGAAAATGCGCCCGCTAAGAAAATCGTAAATATTCAGCACCCTGTTCAATATTTGTTCATGTTTTGGCGATCAGCTGATTGATAAGATATCTTGATTGCTTGATTACGCTGAAAGTACTAAATGATACCATACATTTTGAAATTGCAATCATTTACTTGGGTTTTATGAACGAATAGGCACTAAAACCGGCGACATTCACGGCGCCGTTTAACTGAAATTCATTCATGCGTCGTAATGTAAATAATGATCAGCTGTTCCATTTCAGTAAACATTTTCCCCTCCAATATGACAGTTTACGGTGAACGTCAAAATAATAACTTTGACAAGTTGCGTATGTGTCATTTGAACAGGGAGTGAATGTTTTGATAAAAATAATGTTGCCATCTATTTTAATAGTCAGTGGTAGATGTTTCTTTAATGAAAATCAGTTTTAATCATGATAATCTAAAACATTTCATTATTCGAGTAATTGCATATTTCGATCCATGTGCAAAATTTGTGGTGTATCGAAACGAACTACTTTTTCGAATGATGTAAACTTATTTCAATGGCATTCCTAATACTATCAAACTAATAAATTTTTCATAGAATGTTGAAAAGGATTCATCTGTTAGGCTAGGCGCAAATTGAGAAGCGTATAGCGCTCGTAAGCGAACGCGAGACTAACAACACGACTCATACGTGCCACAAACGTAGCGTGGTGGAGCGCATATTGAGTCGCAGTTTGGTGTAAATAACATGCCACTCGCATACAATGACTGATTAACACATAGTTGCGCGATATATTTATTTACTAACACAATCATCCGACCAGTACAGCCATACAGTGTCAAACCCACGGCGCTATATGATTGTTCACCAACACAACAACCACAACCGGCATGACCAGCACGAGAAACTGTGGTTCAGCCACAGCGTCGCGCGAGTCGTGTCTCACGAGCGCTCCACCATCTCGCGTCATCTGGCCAATTTGCGCTGTTCTATCTGTTTCCATTAGCCACAAAAACAGGCGCTATATCGCGCCAAGTTACTCGCGCTATATGCGCCTCAATTTACGGCTTGCCTTACAGTTGACTATTTGGGGACATAGCGTGCATCCCTTGTGAAGATCAAAATTAGTTAAGGCAGTATTCTAGTCCGGAAATTTGAAACAAATCAAATTTTTTTTCTTCATATTTCTAAAGTTTAGAGTTCAAAAATATAGTTATAGTTATTTTAGTGTTGCGGTATCTAATCTAGTACGACTATAACAATTAACTTCAAATGCGTTTTTCTTGAAACTCGTTTTTTCCTAACTGACGTACTCGATATATCAAGTTCTACTGAACGGATTTATGTGGATACAATCTGTATGCATCTCTCTATCGCATGAACCAATAAAAAATCCAAATGATCGGGAAACGGTCAAAAATACGTTTTACAAAAAACATGGTTTTTGCTTGTCCAAGGTTCATGCGATAGCGGCATATTTACTGATTCAGTATCTGTTGGATTTTTATGTTTCAGATAACCAGAAGGGCTGAAACTGTGAACGCTATGGCACAACTTTTCATTGAACCCTTCAGCTTATAAATATTTTAATTATGAATAATTTTTTTCCGTTTAATTTTTGTTTTGTTATTAAAAGATAGACAAATAAATAATGGCATAGTGGATAGTAAAAAAAATCTTTGTTTTATTTTTCCTGAGTTCGCAAAAACGTCCGAAATTCGTGCTTCTACACTAGAATACCCCTTTAAAACGATCGGTATGAAATAGAAATTCAGACTGTGAAAGTAGGCCAGTTCAGAGATTAAAGTTCAATTCAGTTACACATATTACGCTGGGGCCTTCGGAATCGGTTGCCTGTTTGGGATCATAGATTTTTAGTGATAGAATTTTTTTCGACGGAAAGTGATAAGTTCAACACTAAAAAATATTGAAAACAACAGACGGAAAATGTTCCTAAAAACAATAATGAATTAAATTAATTTTGTATAAGGCTGGAAATAACGTTAATGTAATGTGTTAATTTTGAATAAGGCTGGAAATAACGTTAATGTGAATGCGTTGAATTTCCATTCAATCGTTTGATGGAGGATCATCGATGCAAAGGTCCTAAGTTTGAATCTTGACCACTTTTTTTTAAGAGTTCATCAGAAACTGAACAAGTTTTATCTAGTAGCTGTGAAAGACTCTAACAAGCGCTTGTCAAGGTGCCAAAAAATAAATTCTATTTATAGAAATGTTTGGTAGAAGAAAATAAAATAACTATATTGGCTATAGCTTAATAATTCCTAAAGGATTTGATGACAATTAGTTCAGGCATTATTAAGCATAGAGCTGAATAAAACCATCATAATAATGTCACACCAATGGGGAATTGTTAGTTGGGTTGTTTAATAAAATGTGAATAATTCCCCTCACTTGAATCGATCAAGCTTGATTACATTACTTAATTACTTAAATTTTAGTACATTACATTATTTAAAAAGATATATATCTCTTCAAGCACAAACACTCCTTCTAGTTATTAACCCACCTGTTCTCGCGTGCAAAATCATAACTCGGTCGGTGTCATAGACCGAAACTAGAACTTCTCTGTTATATAACTATTGTGTATTTATCAGGCTTTATTGGTATTAATTTAAAGAATGGGGCATAACTGAATGAAAAAACTCAAGAAAATATGTTTTCTTCGTGTTCATTCAGTTTTAATAGTCATCTCATTCAGTCTCCTCAAAACAGAGTAATTTTTGATACTCAAACACAAACAACGAAATTCGACTTTTTTTATTGTTATTAATTGAAAGTAAACAACTGAATATAATTCATGAAAGTGAAAGTAGCTGTAAAATAACATAAAAACGTATTAATCGTATGTAGTTTCATTGGTGTAAGAATCAGAGCATACCGTAACTGCATACACGGAACAAACATATTTTTTTACATTTCATGTGGTTATAGCGTGTTTCCGGGTCTTTTTTTTGAAGAGAAGTTAGTTACGAGATGATAAAGGTTCTGGAATATTAAGTTTGCTTATTTCGAATATTTTTTTGCCACTGTGTTCTTGGTAAACTAAGAATTAATACATTTTTCTTTTATTAGTTTATAGTTTACAGTTTTCCAAGTGCAATTGTTTCACAAGTGTGTATATGTGTGACCATTGTATTTAGCGAATAACTATAC
Organism: Toxorhynchites rutilus septentrionalis; assembly: GCF_029784135.1. NCBI lineage: Eukaryota > Metazoa > Arthropoda > Insecta > Diptera > Culicidae > Toxorhynchites > Toxorhynchites rutilus. The sequence continues at coordinate 205,723,624 of NC_073745.1, forward strand.
GAACATCACGAACATCACGAACGTATTATATGTTCGAACGAACACGATCACGAACGAACCTCAATACGAAAGTCAAACATTTTGCTTTTGCATGAATGAATCTTACGACAAATATATCGACGAATAATGGGCCTGATTACGAACGTCACTTCACGTTGAAAACGAAAATTCCGTTTTCACCGGGAAGTGACGTTCTTGATCAGCCCCAATATATGGATTCGTTCAATCCGGTGACAAAAAGAACTAAAATCAAATAAGAATAGTCCGGTAATGATCTTATGCATTATATTCGATAAAAATTCCACGCCACTAACATTAATTCATACATTTCATTGAACAATATTCTAAAATAGGAAAACTTGTCCAAAAAAGTTACTCCTATTCTCGCGTCTGTGTCACAGACCGAAGGTGGTAAAAAGTGACACACGTCCCCTTCGTAAAAACACATGCGATACGCTAAACAGTGACGAACGACAAATGACGAAGCTAGAGAGGATCACAAAGTCGTATTGTTGATGTTTTCTGAGAAATGAATGAATTATTTATTTCTCGGTCTGTGCGACCTATGCACGAGTATACAAGTGTTAAGAACATTACAATTAGTACGTAAGCGTCACTGAGGTTCTGCATACCTGTTGATTTGTCGAATTTAGAAAATAAGAGCTATCTTATGTCACTCGTGATGCGGAATGAGAAGGAGTATTATTTTAAATCTGGATTACTGAAAAATAGCTCCAGACATTCGCGTTGACGACAATGAGTTTTGTATTTGTAAAGTGAAAATGGTAGTGTATCAGGTGGATAAGTACATTTTCAAACAAAAATCAATCTTCCGTATCGAACATTTGTGTTTGTAATAGTGAAACGCATTTTCTGTAAGCGGTAGAATAATATTGAATGTAAGATTGAGTCTGATAATGTTTTTTTGCTATAATGATGAGGTTTTCGAAGACGATCTAGGAAACGCGGGGAAATAATGAGGAAAATGTAACAAATAATAAGGGAGAGGACTGCATGTTTTGTGCATCCAATTAATATTAAGTAATAGTTTTCATTCAAATTTAGACAATTTAAAACTGCCGTCGGGTAAATCTGGATACAAAATATCGAGCAATTTGTATATTTTTAAGACATGTCGATTATATCCAACATGATCGGACAAATCCAATTAAATAATAATTTCAGTACCGTATGAATGGCAGCACTGGCAGTGTAGCTGTATAACGGGAGTGAAAATAAAGTTTTGATATCGATCGTTGAGTGTCTGAAAAACTAGGAATATTTGTGTAATACGGGCTCGGTCAGCGTAGATTCGATACGGAACGGTACCATAAGGAGCGACGATGCAGCGTTCCGCTGGAGAAGAATCTGAAAATGGAGACAATTTAGAGGAAATTCCGTCGGATACAAACCCCACAGTTGCGAGTGCTCTCACCAGTAGCAGTGGTAAGTGTCTACGCATTTTTCGATTGATTGTTGTCTCCGTTATTCGAAGGAATCGAAACTTTTCATGTGAAAATGTTCTTTATATGCCATCCAACGGATTGGATGGAAACGATTTGGTATCGGTGAATGAGATTCGGAAAGTATCCCTGCATCAAAAAATATTAGTTAACTGCTGCTAAGTTTGTTATTATTGAGCTTTTTGAGCTGATCGAGAATCTAGGCCAATACTCGTTGGTTAACAAGTCGTTATTGATACTATTGGTACTATTGTACAAATTTGTTGTACTCTTAAGTATTGTATCTAGCGCTGTTGACAAAAAATGTCAAATCAAAACAAATATTTGTGTTTCACAAAACCCATGTCCGCAATAAAAAACACATTCAGAAGATGATTCTGAATCTAGACAGATCAAAAGTTGACGATGAAGTATCTAATGGAAGTCGCAAAAAAGTATATTCATAAAATAAATTGAACAACTTGAGGTTTGACTTAATATCATGATGGAATAACAATGAAATAAAAAGCTTTACAAAAATCAATAACTAATTTCTCTTAAAGAAATGCTGCTGGCCAAATGTGTCCGGAAATCACAATCATGAAGCTGTATTCGTAAGTATCCGAATTTCAAATCACGGTACAAAGAAGAAATTTACAAACTTTTGAACGAATATAACATGATTTTGTGGAATTCTGTGATTCATAACTTACATGAACGCTTTTTAGCTCTATAGGAACGGTAATTTTTCATGCTATGATATGTCAATATTTTTTAGTAGATGAAGTTATCGCCGTAAGCGCTCAAGTGTCCGGATTTCGATGCAATACGATATTATCCACCATTGCAAAATCATGTCCATCTTGATAGAAGACGAACTCACCTGTTCTAATGATATTCTCAAAGGGCTGTGGATAACAATTTATCCCGTGCAAGATTACTCCGTCTACTGGAAGCTCTAAAAGTAATTCTTCCCATATTGTTTTTAAAATACATGAAGTAAATTTGTGATTTTCGCATTAATATAGCGCAATAATCATGCAGGATAACCACAATAAGCAAACTTTCACACTAAGCTTGTACCTGGTTGATTGTTCTATTTTGGTTTTATTTTATTTATACTACTGAATATATTGAACAATCTCACAATATCAGCTATCGTGCCATATGCTCACCAGACTGATCTAGACTGTAGCCACTCTAGATAGATGAATGACGCAGTTGTGTATATTGTGATATCAAACATTCATCACCCGATGTAAGCTGGATATGAACAATTGCCACCGGCAATCTTTGTTTTGTCTTCTTGTTCACATGACCACGTGCAATAACAGCAAAGGTGAGAAATCTCGCGGAAGTCAGCTAAATGGTGGTGGGGACAGTAATATACCGTAGTTTGTAGCTTTGCCTGTCAAATATGAGCCATTCAGTGTCAACAGTATTTGTCAGTTATTTGGCATAACGCAGTGCGAGTGCGAATTGCTACGAATGGATTTTCACGCTACATTCTCTTACTACATGAGTAGAAATGTATGTTAGTTTATTGTAATGTAATGACATCTTTTCGTGGGATTTAGAATTTCCTTCATGCGTGGGATTCGTACTAAACGAAGCTTATGTTTTTGTTTATCGCACTACTCATGTTACACATCCCATGCATTTACCGGTAAGTTTAATTTCTTTGGTACCGTAACTCCACCATATTCTGCGCAGTTAAGACTTTTCAAAGTTTAAACCATCCAGTATCCAAAAAATATGCACCATATCACAGTACAAATTACACTGGAGTCGCTTTTTACGCGGGGGATATGTTCCGCGTAAACAAAAACCGCGTAAACTCCAAAATTCGCGTTTAAAAACCGCACAAATTCCAAAATCCGCGTAAAAATAAACCGGGTAGTTTTCCAAATCCATGTAATAATCTAACAAACAGAGAATTATTAGTTTAAAATGCAACCCATATTGATTTAAAAAAAAAAAAATTTTAACATGCAACAACAATTGATTTACTGATTTTTTTGCAGGCTATAATTATGATATCTGTATGTCCTTTTATTTCTCAGCTACTAATCAGTGATACAATACAAACTTATCTGGTGAAAAGTCACATCAATTAGCATATTGAATTTTTACGCGGTCGATACGTGCCGCGTAAATTTCGAATTCCGCGTGAAAAAAACCGCGTAAATTCCGAAATCAGCGTATAAAACCGCGCAAATTCCGAAATCCGCGTAAAAATAAACCGCGTAAATTACAAAAACCGCGTAAAATAAATCCGCGTATAAAAAATGGGTGGGTTATATCTATGATATAACCGCAAGGTTGACGTGGGACTATCTTAGCTTAGTAACCATTTGTATGTATTGATTGCAGTTTGCATGTATTTGCAATGGCGATTTCCCCAGACACCTTGGTTTAGAAGTCTTTATAGGTAATCAGATTTCAGTCGGAACAAAAATACTCCCGACCTGCATGAATTTGCAATACCAATTTCCCTGGACACCTTGTTTCTGAAGCCTGTGTTGGGGAAACATATTTTAGTCGGAACAAATTGCCCTCGACTTGCATGTATTAGCAATGCCAATTTTCCCTCGCTCCATGGATTTGAAGTCTGTGGTAGGGAAACACATTTCAGTCGGAACAAAAATGCCCCCGAATTGCATGTATTTGCAATGCTAACTTTCCCACGCTCCTTGGACTTGAAGTCTGCGTTAGGGAAACGCATTTCGGTGGGAACAAAAGCTGCCCCTACTTTCATGTATTTGCAATGTCGATTTCGCCAATGCTGCTTGGTTTTGAAGTCTGTGTTAGGGAACATATTTCGGAGAGAACAAAAGTCCCCCTACTTTCATGTAATTTCAATTCCGATTTCCCCAACGCTGCTTGGTTTTGAAGTCTGTGTTGGGGAAACCGTAAATCGGGCCAATCAAAACGAGGCAGTTAGGGCGTTTAGATAACGCTTAACATTTTACAGTTATTCAATTATTTATCTAGATCTGAGAAATATTCCCTATCAATTGATGCAAACATCTTTCCGATCCAGTAGAAAATGTTCGAGTTATAAGCATTCGAAATCTTGCATTTTTTCCTGCATGTTCAGTGTTTATGTTTTCATTTTACCCCCCATATATTCCGGTTAGACGTAGTCCCACGTCAAAAACGCGTAAAAAGCGACTTCAGTGTATTGCGGTCCACAAACTATATCATTAGTGGTAACATTAAAAATTAAAACCGCAAACAATTTTACAGAAAACTTAAAACTAATTTTTGAAAGCCTATGATGTGTGCCTTTTGAACCACTAGGGGAAAAGGGGGGAATTTGGACCACCTAAGCATATCGCCTAATAGTTCCAAACCAATACGGTCTAAATAAAAAATGTCACATTGTATACTGAGCTACACTTGTTTTCTCTCAATAAATAATGTTGAATCATTATATAAAGCTTCAATCTACCAAATATATCATAAAATAGATATTTTTGGACATTAAAATTTGATGCGGGGTGATTTGGACCGTCTGTGGGGTGATTTGGTCCAGTGTGTGTTTCATCGAAAAAAAACACTTATGTTTATGTAAAGTATTTTGGGATAATGTTACAATCAGTAACAATGTTTTGGGATCGATGCTAGGTGTCTTGGCCAGATTCCAGACCAGAAAAGTTGGATTGACACCATCTCGGATTCTGCATGAATCTTTTCACTGTTGGTCGAGCATTTTCAAACACTTATGATGCTTGGTCAAAGAAAATCCGTTCTCGATGGCCTCCGTTGCTATTTCAAGCTCCTCCTTCTTCCAACGAGGTCTGTCCATCATCTTCTTGTAATTCAGCGGCATCTGGAATCAATTAGACCAAAGAAAATTCTCAAACCTGTAGGACGAACTCACCCCACAGAAACGTGTCCATGTTACCCCACACAACACGCAAAAATTAAAATGCAATTAATTTCATTTACTATTATCAAACTAACAGTTCCGCTACATCAAATTGTTCGTCTTCTGTAGGCGAACAGAACTTTACTGCACAATACACGAGAAATTTGTTTAATCAGCGGGAAAAACCTTAAAACCACAATCGGAAAACTCACATTTTTTCACGCTCAAACTACTTGATGTATTTATGCTACCGTTTCCCTCTACTTGTGAAGTTTTACCAAAGTTTTTTTACTTTAGGTACATACGATTCAACAATAGAAGGAAATGACATTATAGAAAATCCAAGTTGAGCCGTAATTTTTGAGATAAAGGGGTGGTCCAAATCACCCCATATGACCAAATCACCCCGTTTTACCCTACACTTTTTTGCGTCTTCATGTATATATCACACAAAATTAAACGATGTTATTGTAAAATTGAGAAATTTCCTACAAGAATCATAAATTGGAGATATTTTATAGCTAGATTGGCTTGTTGTCAGTTAAATACACTGAAGTCACTTTTTACGCGGCTTTTTTACGCGGTTTTTGGAATCTACGCGGTTTATTTTCACGCGGATTTCGGAATTTACGCGTTTTTTTACGCAGATTTCAGAATTTACGCGGTTTTTTTACGTAACACGTATCAACCACCAACAAATTCAATGTGCTTATTGGTTTGACTTTTCACGAAATAACTTGGTATTGTATCACTGATTAGTAGCTGATAAATAAAAAAAGATACAGATATCATGATAACAGCATACAAAAAAATAAGTTAATCAATTGTTAGAACATGGGTTGCATTTTTGATTAATAATTCACTGTTTGTTAGATTTTTATTTTGATTTTGAAATTTACCCGGTTTATTTTTACGCGGATTTTGGAATTTACGCGGATTTCGGAATTTACGCGGATTTTGGAATTTACGCGGATTTTGGAATTTACGCGTTTTTCTTTTACGCGGTTTTTGTTTACGCGGTACTTTTGTGAAGCTACTATACCTGATTTTTTGCTTTTTGGGCTGTTGAACATTTTTTTTATTTATTTATTATCTTCGACATAAAAATCGTACAGATATTTTTCCTACTAAGTCTAAGCCTAAACACATTTTTAGATACACCGAAGTCAAACAAATCAGACACTTCGTTGAACTTGCTACAGCAGACGTCCAGTGGATTGTTCATACCATAGGTGGTGCGATGATTCGACCGGCGAACATTAATGATTAATTAAATTAATTATAGTTACGTTTCAAAACATACGAATGAACTTTGTTCTATGATTCGTTAACAATAGATGAACGTAGATTCCAGAATATAGAGAATAATCCGGCTTCCGGTTTGCTGACAATAGATTAAATGACAAAAAATATGATGTGGGTATTGGATGCAAGGGTCTTACTAGCGGAAGTTGTATATCGTATTCCGATGCTATTTTGAAATCGAAGATGGTGACTTCCTGTTCGTTTTAAACGGCTCTAAAAGACCGGAAAGGGCATGAAATCCCACAATACGATCGGGACTGATAGTGTTAGTATGTATCTATGAGTGCACGAAGAAGAATGAAAAAATTAAATATAATTTTATAGTGATCAAATAGAACTTAAACGAGAGGGAAGAGTAGAGTAGGAAGAACTTATCCTTAGAGCGTCAGGGAGATAATGTTAGAGCACATACGAATGCTCCCGTGGCTGAGTGGTTAGCGTCAAACCTTATTAGCCGGAGGTTCGGGTTCGATTCCCGTTCTGGTCAGGGGAATTTTTCGTCAAAGAAATTTCCTCCGACTTGCACTGTGATCACGCGTATTCTAGAGCTTGCCACTCAGAATGCATTCAAGGCGTGTTATTTGGCATAGAAATCTCAACTAAGTACTAATAAAAATGACGCAAGTAATACTACGTTGAGACGGCGAAGTTCCTCTAGGAACGTTAGTGCCATTTAAGAAGAAGACATACGAATGCACACGCAAACGTCAAAGTCAACTTAAACGAAATTATCAAAAGTACCTGATAGCAAAATCAAATGTGTTCCACCGGTAGTGAGTGCTGCCGGATGAGTCAGGTTTGTGCAAACCATCGATCACAGGCGCAAAAGTGAACATGTTAAATAGTTTTTTCAACTAGCAATTATCGTACCTCGGGTGCACCTCATTGATTACGATATCACCACTGCGTAAAGCTATGTTAAATAATTACGATGTAAAAATTGGGGGTCGGTTCAGGACCGCACCGACCTTTTCCAAATAACGGCATGCCGTGTAATACGGGTAACAGGTAGATTCAATTTGTATAGCTTATTATGATAAACATACCATAAGCAATTAAAATTGCGTTGTTTCGTAATGTTTCGCAATCTAAAAGTCAGCATTGTGACAACTTTCGTTTTACACTACTGAAAACTCAGTAGGAAGCACCGTTCCTAAAATACAAAGGGGGGCATTTTAGTTGAGCTACATTGAAGAATTCTTCAAACCAACCAAAGTTTAGTCAATTGTATCTTGGAACATCTCCCTCAAATGGGTTCTCCCTTCTAATGGTTCGCTGAAAATATGCCATGGACGTCTTTAAACGTTTCGTATCAATCGAAAGCCCGGCCACGGATGCCGCGGTTACCCACTATACCAGCGATACTGAACTTTTTTTCGAGTGGGGCCACAAATACGTGTTAGTCATGGTGATGAGGGTCGTGCACCGAGTCAGGGCCCCGAACGATTCGCGAGGCAATAAAACCAGTATTTGAACAGATTTCTTAATTATCTCTCAGAATTAACATGTACTGTTAATGGTTCGCTATCTAGAGCGATACTGAAACGTTGAACTTAGTATTCAAGCAGATACTGAACATATACTTGACTCTTAGCAAAATTACATTTCCAACACTCCCAAAAAGAACACTCAGAACGTGAGTGTGGTGTGATGGCGGCATCGACCCCAACAGCTACGGTACAAATTTTCACCTTTAGTTTTCAATCGAGGAACACAGCTCTCACTGCTAAACTCGGCCTTGTTTATACTCAATAAATTGAGTACGGGTGGAGCTTAAATTGCAATATTCTCTCACACACATTGTCCATAGAACGAACGCTGCATTCGCTTTGGCATCATTACTGAAAGACGTAGTCCAACATAAAAAAAGGGCAATGATTTATTTTGTTTCCGTTATTGTTCTACATATTTCAAGGTATTATCCCCGTTTCTTGTGATCATAAGATCCATGAAAGGGAATTTTCCATCCAACTCTTTTTCAACCCTGAATTTAGCTCGATTACTATGTCGAGAATTCAACAGAGTCAGAGTCCGCGGCAGATAGCGCTCTTTTACAGTAGCAAAACTGTCAACCACATAGCGCCACCAAACACGGGGGGAAGGTTTACTTTTTGGAGGTCTACTTCGAAATCACTCATGAAAATTTTAACTAGAAGTGGAGAAAGTTTGCTGCCTATGCTTAGTCCAAACGTTTTTTATATAACTTTCCTCTGAACATGAATAATAAAAAATAATAATAAAATAAAGAAACACCAGATAAGTCAACCAGAAAAGCCCGCCGGGACATCCGCAGGTTGAGTATAGCTACACTAGACGATGTTTTCTTTCTCTTCTTGCATCAAAACTGAGTGCTTTCCATGGAGTTTCATGTGACTGCTCAATTTCAGTTGTGCACGGCGAGTACTTTCCGAGATTCCTTGATATTTTGATGCTTGGCGTTTCGAAACACCTTTTCTTGTCATCTCCATGGCCAGAACAAACGATAACAACGCATATTTTTCCTTCCCGGAGTCATCCATCCTGCGCAGAGTGAAGACCATGAACAAAATACGAGGGGTTCTATCCAAGACACGACCGCTTAGGACGCAGGACCACGCTTTTTTTTTGTTTTTGAAATTTGTTGGTTTATAATTTCGGATAATATTTGCGGATACCTCGTAATATCATAAATAAATCTTCAGTAAAAAGTTCCGGAGACCCTGAAAAGTTTTAATGGCTTGCGTGGTTTTGTAGAATCATTTCTAAAAGCAACGATTCTTTCTTGCCTTTGCAGGAACAATACACTAATTGGTCATATGTCGCAATTTGTTTCTTTATATCAATGCACGCATTGCACTGAGTATTTAACGAGAGGCATCTTCCGTGCATCGCCATTTAACAAGCATCAAACACTCGTCTAACAGATGCACACAGTTGCAGAGATAAAAATGAAACATCGAAACACGCTTCATGTGAAATATTTGCTAGCGTTCACAGCTCGAGGGGAAACGAACAGAATAAGCGACCTTTTTTGTTTCGGGCACAGAATGATTCTGAGAATTTTCCTCAGAGGACATGTAATATATATACGCTAGCGACAGTTTACTCACTATGCAAGGGTGGAGTTTACTTCCCAAATATTCTCTGTTCAAACTTTGACTAGCCAGTTCATGAAGAAAGTGGCCACGGAAGAACTTGGAGAAAACACAAAACACTTAGTGCACAGAGCAAAAAAGTAAAACGACTGTTTCGGTCGGTGGTCCAGAACTAACTCCTCTTTATTTCTCCTTTATCTCGTACAATCTTTGTTAGGGAACTCATGAGAGCAATCTGATGATAACGCATAATCTCGTTTTAAGCTCGTTTCATACTGAACATTCTCTTTTCGCTATCCCCCTTCGTAGTATCTATTCTAGTGGCTGCATAAGTTGCCCGATATTGACAGCTCTGTTCGGGAAAGCACACAAATGGACAGAACAAATGTATGGAGAAATAGGAATGCTTTCAATTTTCATAAATTTAAACCATATACAGACTATGGGATTTTAATGTATAGTATATAAAACAAATCTTAGAAAATTTCCGATTCAATTGGTATGCAAATCGTTAAAATCCATTCGCAGCAAAAAAAAGTTATTAACGTTAACTTTATTTCATCAAAACGTGACCTGTTTTCTGATTTGGCACCCTTAATGTAAGACGTAGTCCTACGTCAAAACATTAAGAGCGTAATTCTGCGCGTTATAAATCTTATTTTACTGAAAGTTCATTTATTTCAATCACTTCAAATAAGTCACATTGAGATATAAAATACTTAAAGCACTTAAACCGATTTCGGTTTATTGCGGATCTGCAATGCTTTTTTCGTTCAATTTTTAAATTTTAAAACCTGTTGATACATGGTTAGGTTGCCTTCAATATTTCAGTCGTATTTTTTTCCATGTTCGATGTTTGACATTGTTTGCCACTATCGATATCTGAAGAGTGGCAAACAAAATAGTGTTTGTGCAAATTTCAAACAAAACTTTATCTGTCAAAAGGTGTCAAATATTTCACCTCCGGACAAACAGTGTACAAACAGGAACAAAAATTTGACATTGACATGATTTGTTTTTATTTTTTTTTCTGTACAACTCACATTTTATCGGTGAATTATCGGTAAGAACAATCTAAGTATTCAACCGTATTAATACGCACAATCAAGTCAAAAGGTATTTAGTCTAAAAAACTAGGGGAGAGTTATATCTGTGGTATAACCGCAAGGTACGTTGGTTGGTTTAGTGAAAATTTGTTCCAAGTTGCATCCTTATCATTTCCAATAGACAAAATATCTGTTGCTTGCAATTAGTCTAAAGGGTGTGTCACATCAAATTGCATCACGGAAAAAACGCTGTAGAAATTTAATTTTTAGGAATTATATCTTCAGCTTTCGCTTATAATCAGATAAGAGTGTATAGATCATGTTGGCCATGCTTCACTGTCAATTTTTCGTAAATTTGGAAAAATGTCGTCGAACGAAAAAGAGCGTCGTGAATTAATCCTGCGCACTCATTTCGAGAATCCGGAGTTGTCACATCGGGACATCGGTAAGATGCTGGGAATCGTCCAATCCACGGTCAGCAGAGTACTAAAACGATACTTCGAGAACCTAACCATCGCCCGGAAGGTGAAGAACGGCAAAAATGGATGCTCCGTCAGTGAAAAAGATCACAAGCGCGTAGTTAAGCAGTTTAGACGTGATCCGAGAAGTTCGGTCCGGGATGTCGCCAATAAGCTGAATTTGTCAAGTTAATTCGTCCAGCGGACCAAGCAGCGGGAGGGCCTGCGTACATACAAGGTTCAGAAGGCTCCTAACCGCGACAAAAGGCAAAACATGGTGGGGAAGATGCGAGCCCGGAAGCTGTACACCGAAATGCTGACGAAGCCGCATTGCCTGGTAATGGACGACGAAACCTACGTCAAAGCGGACTTTCGTCAGCTGCCGGGCCTGTTCTCCGCAGAGGACAAATTCAGCGTTCCGGAGGAGATTCGCAAGCAGAAACTATCCAAGTTTGCCAAAAAGTACATGGTGTGGCAAGCGATCTGCTCTTGCGGAAAGCGGAGCGCCCCCTTCGTGATGACCGGCACGGTAAACGGGCAGGTTTACCTTAAGGAGTGCCTACAGAAGCGCTTACTACCACTATTGAAGCAGCACGAGGGCCCGACCATTTTCTGGCCGGATCTCGCTTCGTGCCACTATTCAAAGGACGTGTTGGAGTGGTACGAAGCCAACGGGGTCACCTTCGTGCCAAAGGAAATGAACCCGCCCAACGCGCCGGAGCTTCGCCCAATAGAGAAATATTGGGCGATTATGAAGCAGGCCCTCCGGAAGAACCCAAAAGTTGTCAAATCGGAGGCGGACTTCAAGAGAAAATGGATTTCTGTTCAAAAAAAACTACAACCTGACGTTGTACAGAATCTTATGGACGGGGTAAAGAGGAAGGTGCGAGCATACGGGCTTGGGCTCGAAGTATGAATAAAAAGAAAATGCCAAAAGTTGTTTGATAGTTTTTATTTTACTGTCTAAAATTTTCAAAAGGATCGGTCTACTGGGCGAATTTCTACAGCGTTTTTTCCGTGATGCAATTTGATGTGACACACCCTTTACATAAATGTTGCGCTCGCTCTTCCTTCCCCACAACACTTACTACCCGTTTGAGAAATTGTTTAGTAAACATCGTTTGTCGACGAGCTTTGAGCAGGAATAAATTGTCTCAAAGAATTAATATACCCCTAATAAATTTCCGAAAAACGTGACATAAAAAAAAATGTAAAAAGAATGTATTTGATCGCAGTATTTTATAAACTCTTCCGCTTCAAAGTAATATTTAGTTCTGTTTTCTTTAGTATCGGTGGTTCTGGCTTCGGTGTAACGATTTTCGATGGTTTAGTTGACTTTTGCTTTGCTTCAGTTGCACCAGCAGTAGCGGGAGCTTTCTTCTTGTTGCTCACCTTCTTCACGCCCGCCGCCAACCAATGCTTGATTCGATGACCACCAAACGGAAAGAGTTGTGTGTGTTATTACTTCTCCTGGGTGCATTCCTTTCTGGCCTCAGGGGGAAGCTTGAATGAACACGACGCACCAGTGCCCTTCGTTTGCACAAACATGCTCTTGGTGACACCTCTCATCAGCGTTTTCTTGATGAACTAAGTCAGCTTCGCCATATCAATCTTGTAGCAGTCATAACATATAGTGCTCCCGTGGTCGAGTGGTTAGCTTCCCACACTATCATGCCGTGGTTCGGGTTCGATTCCCGTTCTGGCCGGGGGATTTATTGTCAAAGAAAATTCTTCCGGCTTGCACTGTGGTCACGCGTACTCTAGAGTGTGCCACTGCAGAGTACATTCAAGGCATGTTATTCGGCATAGAAATCTCGACAAAGTACTACTAAAAATGACGCAAGTTCCACAAAAGTTCCACTGGAACGTTAGTGCCATTCAAGCGAAGAGAGCAGTCATAACATGCCCTAACAGCTGTACGATTATAACTGAGTGGATAGCCGAGCTGGCACCCGTTTATATACAGATTTTTATGATTTCAATAGCTTGCTTTTGAAGCAAATTTTTAACTATTGAAACAAGTTTTTGGAGTGGTTATCATACCATTCCGTTCAGTTGGTTAGGAGGTATTAACGCTCAAAATCTTGTGTTCCTCTCGTTCTCAAAGCTTTGAGCTTACACCTCAGTATAGAAATGAAAGACGCAGTCCTACGTCAAAACGTGAAAGTGCGCAGAGTTAAGCCGGGTTTATACGTTGTAAGTTATTCGGTTGCGAGTAAACGTCAAACGATCTGAAGAACTACGAACGTACCCATATCGCGAAATTTTGATTTGATTTTGACATTTGATTTGTATCACGAAGAAGCTTTTTATCATGAAGTTTGTGGATGTAGTGTACAAAAATATCAGGAAAAAATAAAAAATCTATTTCTTTCTGTTTTTTTTTTCAAAGGTTTTGCGGATTAATACAATTTTTTGCCAACTAATTCAACAGCAAATCAAACTAGCCTTATCAACCAGCTTTCAAGCTTTGAAATGATGTCCCATCTTTATTCATTCTATGTACAAGAAATGTGTTTTATTTGTAATGAAAAAATTTATAATTACTTTTCGGGGAACCCAATACTACGTTGCTACACTGAAAAATGTATTATTGCTTCCATTCTCTCCGATTACCAAACCCACCGTAAGTTGAAAGATACGAATAACCGCTGGCTTGAAGAATAAACACACAACAATAAATATACTTTTACAGTTATGATGTCCGAGATAAAGGACAAGTGGTCTTTTCCTTTGAACTATACAAAATGTTGTTTTTTATGCGAAACAGATTTTTTTTAACGTGAGTGAAATGATCCATGGATTCCATTTTTTGTCAGTACATGTGGTGGTTAATTAAAAATGATAGATCAAAAGCATCCAATTTTCAGTCATTCGCACAAACCGAAAATTGCTTTCATAGCTTAAATACTATTTTACAGTGTCTCCGGGCACAGAAGCCTGCACAAATTAACTCTATTCAGCGACAAAAAATGCTCCGTGTCCTATTCGTCAGGATGCATTCCAATAGTATCGCCCTATTCAGTCTCTGTGCACGTGTTAGAAGCCATGTGATTCTACCATATCGGCTTCGTCACTGGCCGCGGAGGATTAAAGGAGCATCAAAGCCACGCGTTACAATGCGCGAATACATCGCGTCATATGGCACTGGTGTAATTTTTGTAGAATGCGAACTTTCATCTGTTATTACATTATTGCTTTCATTATGATGTTATGCTTCGTTGTTGTCCTGTGAAATATGGAATGTTTACAACCTTGTATTATTTATCACGGTTTTGTTTTTGTTGTGTTGTGTTGTGATATGCGTGAAGAAAAAAATCGATTACTTTTTCTGTCCGTGTTGTGATTGTTTGTTTTCATGTACTATCCGCCATCCACTTCTATGTAGAACATTTCGAGGCTAAACATAGGAATGTTGTTCATATCTATTCTACTTTCCAATTCAGTAACGCAGGACATCTGCTCGTTCCCGGTAACAATAGTTTGTCTTCTGCAGCAATAGTGCGTTGCATTTAACCAGGAGTGTTAGTATTAGAAGATTGTTTTGTGCTATCATTTTCGTCATTTTTTGAAGTTATGCTTTTGTGGTTTTCATATTCCTGAAGACTATCGGTTGATAATATTCCCGATTTTTTGCAATAATAAGTGTCACAGATGTATTCATGGAGAATTACATTTCTATTGAGAGGGCACTTTTTTCTGGGTGTTTTGATCAATGAGAGAAATGAAAAATTTAAAGAATTTCGAAGAACGCTTTACAAAAATACCGTCTCTACAGACTTTCGCCATCTTCTCGATGATACATAATGATCGGATGCGACCGGCTTCATGTCCCTTGGTAATAACGTTATGATTGACGATGAAGATATCTAAGTGTTCGACGAGTTTATTTACTCGCTGATAACAAAAGACAACACCGACAGCCTTGAGGATCGAATACGCATAGTGTAGCCCACTATGCACCTACCTACTACGGGCACCACAGACCCCTAAAAAACTCAGACCTCGTATGAAGTGAATGAGACCAGTACCGGCAATAAAAAATGTACGATGTTCGAAGTGGATGAGTGCGATTGGCATGGCATGTTGACAGAATGCCGGATAAACGTCCCGCAAAGATATAGTGTTCATAACGAATCCGGCGGTGACAAAAAGGTTGGGAATCCAACGCACGAGGAGTTTGGAGCAGGATGACTTTAGGTTGAAGTTGAAGAAATGCAAATATGCACAGGGTTTATTGACTAAATTGTGTTGTGGAAAATATAATCCTAGGGTGGGATGTATCATCATGAATGAAGAATACCGTGAGAATCAAACGACACGTTTACGGGCCGAAATCTTTCAAGAAACGTCATTGAATTCATCTGAAATTCAAACGGGAACAAGTCTCAATCGGGAGGGGTGACTATGACTGGTATGGTGCAGATCCCACCTTTGTGTTTCTGTCTCTTGGTCGACTATAGATGTGCTGCTCAAGTCCTCCTTTATATTCTTCGTTTCACCTCGAGCAAATCCTCGTAGTATCGCATTGAATGGTTTTTTAAATGGGTTATTATAAGTGTAAATATATACCATACCATATAGTGATCGATATCTCTTATAGTATCGATAAAACAATTTCAAGTTTATGTTCGTTGTTAAGGTAACATTCTACACTAAAAAATATGTTGTTGTTTTTTGTTTGCTCCGTTCAGTTGTGAGTTACAGAGTGTCAACAATGGAAGTCAACAAAGAGAAAAATCGGTACATTTTACAGGTTTTTTTTATAAAGGCGAAAATGCAAGCTGAAATTGTGAATAGTGTTTATGGTGCCGATACCGCAACAGCTAATTGCTTGCAATTTCGGTTTCGTCGGCTCCATTCAAGCATTTTTGATGTTAAAAATGCACCGACCACAGGCCGGTCGTCGAAAATGTCGATAAAATAACAGAAATAATCGAACCGGCATGTTAGTATTCGTAGCATCGCCCAGGAGCCAAAGGTCGACCATAAAACAGCTTCAAATCATTTGCGCAAAGCTGGATTTCAAAAGTAGTTCGATGTTTGGGTGCCACTCCAATCAACACTAAAACACTATAAAAAATATAGGAGGTTGTGTTCGAGACACGACCGCATTGTTGACGTAGAACTACGCTGTAGTTTAATTCAAGTCGCTTGTTTATAACTGCGGATATTATTTTGTAATGCCACGAAAATTTTGAAATAACCATTCTACCAGTTTGGTCGTCCTGAAATGTTTTTTTTTAATTGTAGAATCAATTGACGATAATTGTTTGATGATTCATTCTTGTGCTCGCAGAACAATACATGTTCGAGATGAGCGCAGCTGTCTTCCTTAGTGGAGAAAGTTTTGCTACTGGCAAGCGAAACCAAATCACATACAAAATTCCAGAACGACATTTACTTTCTTGGTTACTAAATAAGCGAAATAAACTCTATCTACACGCGAATGCAAATAAATTAATGACCCCCAAATAATGTTTTGGTGCACAACCTTAACACCTGCTTCACCATAGCGTCAGTTCAATGCATTGATGCAATGTCAAAGGCACCGACGAAGCCTTTATGATGACAGAAAACAAACAATGTTAACTGCTTGGAAAAACGCTAAATAATTGCGTTAGCATAGATTCATTACTAATACCCTAGCGAAAATAATTCCCTCCCGCTATCTCCCCTCCTTGTTTATATTTATCATCACAAATGGGGTTTCAGCGTAGGGAAGATGCGCTATTTTTGCGTACGAGTTATGAAGCACGCACGTACACACATAAATATCCATATGTCGATGGCTTGAAACAACTTAATATACACACCCTTATTTCTGTTTTGCGCTCTTCTCAACAGAAGCCCTTTCTGTTGATATTGCCAGTCTAGATTAGCTTAGTTGTCATCCTTTGTGAAGAGAGTTTTTCTACAGTCATGCGAAACCATATCACTGACAAAACCATTAGAGGCGAATGAACTGCAAAAGTTAAAGCCTCTTTAAAAAAAAGAATCGAAACTGACAAAATTCCAGAACATTTATTTTCTTGGTGAGCTGACGATAGCCTAGCTTGATGATTCCCCACACAATTGTGTAGCTCAAAACATTAATGCTACGGCGCCAGTCCGAAATGAAGACATGTGATAACGCAAAACAAGGAAGAACAAGCGATGTTCATTGTTTCGTATCTAGGACGATACTGAAAGTTTGCCTTTCCTTCCTTTCCTTGTTGAATTAAAAAGACTAACCCTATAAGGGGAACCGGCATCTATATTGCCACCAACGATTTTATTTTTTTTTCTCTTCTTTAACAATAAACTATCACGTCTAACCTTATGTGATAACTTGTTGTGATGTCTAGCAACATGCCTGATTTTTCTGAGCGCGAAAAAATAAAACACTATTCATTTTTGAGCCATTTTTGTGTTAACAACTCCCAATTTAGAGCAGCCAGAGCAAATTTCCCGTAAAGTCATTGAAAAACAGTCATTTTGCTGATGTTTTCAATGCATATGAATTGTTTAGGACCTGCTGAGTCTGATCATGAATGTTATTAGTGGTTTTTGTTGAAACTAACATCAAAATTTCAAATACAAAAAAATCATTTTCACCATCAAGTGTTTTCCGCTAGACGGGCAGATGGCAACCATATTGCCACCGGTGACCGGAATAAATCGCCACAGTAAACAACTGCAACAGAAACAACCGCTTAGAAAAAGTGTAGTAGGCTAGAAATATTTGGCGCGGGAAAAACATCATGTGCCTCACATTTCTATTATAAATTTATTCTCTTGTTCTCGTTTTTCGAAATTTATTCTGAGGACAATGTAATGGGGACGAAGTCCCCATTTGGCGAGGATAAGGAATCGAGGCGGCCCATGCCGCCAAGATGACGCAATCCGAGTCCACCGCCGACCCGCCGTCGGAAGCGGCGGTGTCTCGCACGCAAACCTGGGATCCACTGATTGCCCGGTTAGTTTGAAACATAGGATACGATCCTTTAGCAATGTCCGACCGAGCTCTAGCGAGCGTCGGACGGTATACGTCTGCCCGGGGCGTTACGTTTGCCTGGGGCGATACGTTTGCCCGGTTAATTCTTGTTTTGAAATACAATACCGCGCCACAATATTTATAGCCTACTACACATTTTATAAGCGGTGGTTTCTGTTGCAGTCGTTTTCTGTGGCGATTTATTCCGGGAACCATTGCCACCAACATTTTACGTTAGCCGGGCAGGTGGCAACTATATTGCCACCATTTTTTTCGATGTTTTTGATTGTTTTGCGTATTGAAAACCATGTTTTGTGTATTTCAGCATGTAAACATGTCGTTGTAATGGAGTTTGGCAATTATATAGCCAGCAACATTTTGCGCTAACCGGGCAGTGGCAACTATATTGCCATCAATTTTTTAAATGTTTTTGATTGTTTTACGTATTGAAACAAAATATTTTGTGCATTTTAGCATGTAAACATGTCGTTGTATTGGAATTTGCGTTGATTACATGTTCTCACGACCCGTTAAAGGGTTAAACTTCTTTATTTCATTCGTCTCTAGCCATCAAAAAGGCCCTTGGAAAGCTCTACTCTTTCCTCATATTACTCCTCCACCCCCACTGCCTTGAAAAAACCATTCGATTCCTCGCCGTCCAGCTCGTCCAGCTACGATGTTGTTCAGTCGGTGTCCACACAAAGAATGTTTTGATCCAAACGGTGTACTCACGAAGAATAAAGTTTGCCTCAGCAAGATCCACTGTTTATACTCTAGGCCAGGGGTTTTCAAATGGTGCTCCGCGGGAAATTTGTGCTCCGCTAAGTTATAGCAAATGCTCCACTTGAAAACCTACCTTGGAATAAAATAATCTTTAATTCAATTTCACAAGTCATATACTTCTCGTTTATGATTCTTCAAGCATTTGGAAATAACATGTTTCTCCGTTGCATGGAATACATGTTTGATAAAGAGAATATTACAAAATAAAGACAGCTCAAATCGGACCATCCCTTCCTCGGGTTTAGGGCACACCAACATATTTGGCCTTTCATTTTTGTTTATATAGATAGAAGATATAGAAATGCGTTTTTTCGCCTGACAATCCATTTCCACTTACCAATAAAGATCAATTTCGATAGTGCAAATATCGAATGGACTAACAACGCTTATTATGATGTAATTTTCGAACATGTGGGAATTAAATTTTCCGAATTTTCCTTCAGGATTTTCAGAAAATTTTCCGATTTTTCTCTCCACTATATATATTGATCTGCGGGAAGAGACGAATACAACAAAATACAGGAGTCTAAAATCGGACCATCCCTTCTTCGGGTTTCCGCTTACCAACAGATTTTGCCTTACATTTTTATTTATATAGATGGAAAAATGCAGGTGCTCCATCTATTTTTTTTTGCTATAAAAAGTGCTCTGCCATAAAAAAAATCTGAAAAATCCTGCTCTAGGGAAATATTCCCCTACGTTCTTCTTTTTTTCCTTTATCCACGGAGACTTTACATCTTACGATTTCCCCTTCGTTGCTCGTCGATAAGTTGCTCGTTATTGGCAGCTCTGTTCGGGAAAGCACACAAATGGACAGAACAAATGTATGAGGAAATGGGAACGCTTCCAACTTTCATTAATTTAAATCATATACATGGGATAATAATGTATAGCATATGAAACAAATCTTAGGGAATTCCCCTTCGTTTGGTATCTAAATCACCAGAATCCGTTCACGGCTAAAATAGTTATTAACATTAACTTTATTTCATAAAAACGTGACCTGTTTTCTGATTTGGCATCCTTAATGTAAGACGTAGTTCTTGAGCTTGAGCTTGAGCTTGGGTAGACTGTACAATTCGTAGTTGCTCTCCGTGATTGACCTGAACCAACCAAATTGCACAAAGAACAAACAGAATGACGCTTGGGACTAGCAAATCATTCTCGTTGTGCAATTTTCGGTGATTCGAGCTTTCAATGATCAATAACGACGCCGGCCACGTCCTTACAGTCACCAGGGGAAGGGTAGGAATGTTAGTATGATATTCGCCGCCCGAAGGCCAGAAGGGTCGCCTCTATAGCGTGGTTTCCTAGCGTTTATCATGGAAGGGATAGTTTGTTGGTGGGAAGGGGTTCACTGTGGTAAGTGATGTGATTATGCTAACGCAAACTAGAGATCACTTGACGAAACGAAAACTTGAAAACCAAATGCATTTCGTAGCCGTAAAGATATTAAAGGGTGACCTGAAAAGGTCTCTGCAAAAGGATCATAACTCTGGTAAGTGAATTAATTTTGTAAGCGTGGACCCAATTACTCGTTGAAACGAAAACTCGAACATCAAATGCATTTCGTAGCAGCTGAACGGTAACCTGAAAAGTCTCCTCTGTTCAACGGAGCAAAAACTCGAAAATCAAATGCATTTGAAGATTGAATATATTGAAGGGTCACCTGATAAGGTCTTATCAGACTAGGATCGGACTTAATACTTGTGCTTAGTCGCACGTCATGCTCTTCCATTGTAATACACGGAAATCACGGAAGTTTTCCGAATTGGGACTCTAGCATCTTGAACCTAGTCTTGCAATTTATATTTGAACCTCGAAAAGGAAAACTTGATACCTGCGATTTGGATTTGTAATAAAAACTAACAATTTCTCAAGTAATCAGTCGAGCAATTATTAACGAAATCATTGTTCTTGTAGTAAGGGTTAGAATGACATAATTGAAGGAAAAGCAACGTCAATCCTCTATTCAAAAAAAAACTGAAAAGGAGATACATACAAGAAGAACTCACTGACATTCAAGGTGAACTACTAATCCCAAGAAAAAACATGGGTGAGCAAAAGAGACAAATGTAAGTTAATTCAAACTTTTCTCTCGACCTCCGTAACATTCTCATGGTCGAAACGCACACTACATTGAATATTCTTGCAACATTGCAACATTGCATTGAATATTCAAACAACGACATAGAACTGCACCGGCGTGGCTACACCGTCCGCTCCGTCTTGCCGTGACCGAAATCGTCTGCCTCGAACAAAAAAAACAGCCCGCCTCCATCCGTCAGCTATCGCACAATCAAAATATGCTCTCCGATCCAATCCTCTCACAAAAACTCGACTGTACGTCAACCGACGAAAAGAATCAAACTACCTTGGTCTTCCGAAGCAAACGAGTCCGTTCTGGGAAGCAAGGCAACCACACCAATACAATCACATGTTTGCTGGTCATCCTCCACGATCGCGCACTCGTAATGCCACACTCTCACACGCAGCCGCACCCGCCATCACCGCAGTCTTTTACTGACTGACACTTTCTCTCTCTCGCACACAACACCGAGAGACTTGAAGCGGATTGCATTTCGGATCGGTTATAAAAATAATAGTTAATAGTACTTAGCTGGGATGTTGATGTTTCTCGATACAGTTGGATCATTTTGCTGGCAGAATTAGTGGTTAGTGGATTCCATCCTTAATATCACTGCTGTAAAAAACATGCTCTAAAAAGCAAGCTACCACGCATACACACATAACCACGGTACACGAGAGAGTTGAAAAAAAAACAACGCCATAATCCAGTAAAATAACCACAAAACTGATTAACTGAATTTGAACTTTTTTTTTTCATTACAACACCATTAACACAACGAAACCAGAAACCATTTTCACGATAACTTCCACCAACAAACTATTCCTAGCAGCGAATAGAGCCGAAACAGGTTGAAACGCGCTAAACAAAGAAGAAGAAAAAATCAGACGCGGAGCAAAGAAAAACTCATCCGCACCCGACGAGTCGGTCGAGACTCTCCCCTTAATGTAAGACGTAGTTCTACGTCAAAAACTTGAAGGATCGAATTTTCATCTGCGAAACCTTGGCCAAACGAAATGAATGAGTCCATTTCACGAACAGATATCAGGGGTTGACAAATGGGTCACATACGACAGTAGATGGCAAACTTTACTCAGTGGGACAGTTTAGAAGCCATGGTACTGTGGCACGTAAGCCAGTCATATCAGGTACCAACTAACTAAAATAATTTTGTACCAGTTTTCCTTCCCATCGACCCTTCTGCATTCTAACCCATACGTCCCACAAATTTCCCTTGAAGGGCTTGAACAAGTCACTCTTTTCCCCTGCTCCAAATAAACATTGAGTTGATTCAATGGAAATTCGGAGTTAGTTCTGCCCTTCGAAATTTCTCGTGGAATGACCCATTGCATCTTCCTAGGTATGAGAATTGTTGCATGTTAAGTGAATTTCAATTATAAGCTTCAAGAAAAGAGGTAACCAAGCCATTATTCACTTTCAGCCTTATTTCATCGAACATTGACTGTCCTGAACACTTGATTGATTTAAAGATTCATCGGTGTTTTCCACGCTCACATTACTTTTTATATCTCTCATCTGCACGAACTAATGCATTTTTAAGTCATTTGGCATCGAAAAAAAATCGATTATCCAAATTTCCCCCTTGGAAGATTTTCGAGGATGAAAAAAAAACAAAACTTTGAGCGCTTTGAGGCACCTCTAAATCATGTCCGATTGAGCTGAAACTTTGCATAGATAATTTTTTGGGCCAATCGCCATTAGCCATTTTTTGGACATGATCGGTTCTTGAAATTCCATCATGAATTTTTTTCCATACATCCATTGCCACCCTAATGTAGCGCTTCTGCTGGAACGGCATTACCTGCCGCTGCATGTTATCGAACAAGGCAAGGCGTTGCAACGGCGTCCCAAACGCCGTAGCTGTCGGACTGTCGTAGCGTTATTGTTGGGGAATTTGGAACACTGATCTACCGAGAGCCGTCGCACAGTGGTCCCTCAGAAATTCTAGGTGGCATTAAATAGGAAAATGAACGACAATACCCGACCGAATGAATGGTCTAGTTGTGTTCTATAACCTTCAAGGCATCTTGTATCACATATGGTAACAGTGTCCGTGACGATTTTCGTTGCGATAACGACGTGGCAACGCAGTGTTTGATGCAGTGAACTAGTGTAGCTGTGATGTGATGGTGTTTTAGGTAGAGAATTTTATGCTGATTTCGAATTTGTATTCCTTTTTTAGTTTAATAAATTTTGAAGCTGTGAAATGAGTGTTTGAAAGTAAGTACATTTTCTACATTGAATATATACAAAAAAACTCCAAATTCCTCCAAAATTGTTAAAAACCAAATATCTTCCTTAGGGTATCCTCTACACTTTCCCTTTATGATTTCTGGCCACTTCTGGCAACTTTCCGAAAAAATGCCATAAATATTTCGATACCCCACGCGTGTTTTTCGATTTTTTATTTATCCCCTCCCCCTGCACCCCCTTTTGGGTTTTGGACAAAATGAATATTG
The DNA here is from genome assembly GCF_029784135.1 of Toxorhynchites rutilus septentrionalis. Lineage (NCBI taxonomy): Eukaryota > Metazoa > Arthropoda > Insecta > Diptera > Culicidae > Toxorhynchites > Toxorhynchites rutilus. Next base: position 205,747,151 of record NC_073745.1, read on the forward strand.
AAAACGTGTTCAGGAAGTTTGAAAACATATTTTAAGACACCCCACACGTGTTTTCCGAAACATTCAAATTTTACCCCCTCCCCCTGCCCTTGCTTTGGGGTTCATAATCAAAATGACTCAAAAATAGATTCAGCACATTCGAAAACTCCCGTACACCAAATTTCAAGGCATTTCCATTCATTTTTTCTATTTCTGTGTGACGTTTTCGACCATTAATGGCTGCTGTCTGCAACGGAACAAAATCTCGCAAGGTGCGTTCCATTTGGAATTGAGCCGTAGATTGACCATCCGAGACGGGGTTCCGCTTTGCTGTGTGTCGGTGAAGTGAGTATTATTCACTCCAATGAGCATTCATGGAGCTTTGGATTCGAAGTCTTTGACCGGTAGGCTTCCGCAAATGCTGGTAGCAATCGGCATGCTCTTTGTAGCGTAGCATTTGCATAGTGTTAAAGATTCGATGGTCCTAACTTTCTTCAATGGATATCGCTTGCCTCCACTAAAACCCGAAATCTGCGCATCTACTTGATGGGAGTGTTCTCCTTCACGGCTAATATTGCTTGTCTAGGTCAAGCCATTTCCTTGCCTTTAATTTGCGACGCTTCGAACATACAAGGCTCGAGGAACTTTTTATTTTTTTATTCTCACCAATTGTAATCAATTGTATATTCATATGTAGCGTGAAGTCTTATTCATGTTCGATCTAAGGTGAAAAGATGCAGAAAGTTTGTTTCTTCGGTTAGCCTTCTAATAAATAAATGACAATGGTTATCTTTTCTTACTAAAGCACAATTTAAATTTCAAAAATGCGTTCATACTGCCGTGAAAATCTATTTTGCTTTGAAACTTCTTGTTTTAAGAATAATCATCGTTTTAATGTGTGATTATGTTTTCGGGAACAAATTAAAAAAAAATAGATTTCGGTCGCGTTACGAAAATGATACTCAAGATTGCTCTTAATGGAATCAGTCGTTAAATGCAATCTAGAGAGGTCCATACAACCGAAATTTTTTGGATATTTTCAATATCATCTGAAGGAGCCACACGAACCTACGTCTGTGTTGAAGTTATAGAAAGAGATGCTACTGAACTGGTTGAAAGCAGCAAAAATATAAATCTAGATAAAATCCTGTCCGTAATCCTGTCTAAGTATATGCCTTCAGTGCAATTTTATGACCATTCTTCAAGCTTTGAGAGTTTTTCCTTTTTTTTAAATTTTATTCTTATATTATTGTAATTGATATAACAAAGCTACTTACGTTGCGCAATGCAAATAAGTAGACCCTGGTTGTGGTTGTGGTGATTGGCGTCGGCGATCTCAGTTCTTTTGTTCCTTTGCCAGTCTGGAAATTGAGGAGAGGCTTGCTTGATCCATTGCATACGCACTCGTTGTCGGGTGGCATAGTTGCGAGTTTGATTGCATCGACATCGTAGGGGAGATTGCCTAGGAAGGGTAAACAGAAGAGAGACGACACAGTTTGTGGTGTAAATGTTTGCAATTGTAATTTTGTGTACAATTTTGTTGTTTGTAATTCCCAGCAGCGGTATAATTAGGCTGACCAAATAGTTCATGATTGAAAACGGGACACGTAAGCCAAAAATTTAAACCAATTGAACCGGCGAACTTCGTCCCGAAATGTTTTTTATATGTACTAGCTGACCCGACAAATTTCGTCTCGTCCAAAATTTGTTTTTTGTTATCAATACCTTCAAACATTCACGTTTTCTTACTATGAGTAAGTTCATGGGTCCAATCGGAGAACTGTTCATTGATTGATCTTCTAATCGACCCCGTTGAATTATCCTTTTACTATAAAATTCCTAGTATTTCTAACAAAACTCATCATTATAATTTCAGATTATTTCCAGACACAATTCTCGTTCCAGATTTTTCAACCACTTGCAAATAACATGTTTCTCCGTTACATGGAATAAATGTTTGATACAGAAAATATGATAGAATAACGACAGCCCTAAATCGGACCATTCCTTTCTCGAGTGTTGCTCACATTAACACATTCGGCGATCCATTTTTATTTATATAGATAGAAGACGATATAGGAGTACATTTTATCACATTAAAATCCATTTCTACTTTCGAACGAACATCAATTTCGTCAGCGCAAACATCAAATGGACTAACAGCACTTGTCAGTATGTAATTGTATAACATATGGGAATTTAATTTTCCGAATTTTCTCTTTTTCCTTCAGAGTTTTCCGAAAATTTTCAAGGACGTCGGGTTTTGCAACGAGCGGGAGTAGACGCGTGTTTTTTCGCTCCGTGTTGTGATCTTCGAATTCATGTGTTTTTGTCGTATAATAGCTTTTTGATTTGTGTAACGTGTGAAAATCAATCTACTCTGTTTTACTGAAACGAAGATTTGTGAAATTCAGTTGAATTACATGGAGAAATCAAAAAAATAAAAACTGAATAGTGTCATAGTATCAATCGAGCGAAGCCAAAATGGCTTCAGCTCGATTCTAGTGAAAATTCTCTTCGTTCGTTGTGCAAAAATTATGCTAGGTTCCATCGGTTTAGTCAAACCTGCTATCGAATATGCTCTTATTTTTGTTTTTCTTGACGTAGAACTACGACTTTCATTAAGGGTGCCAAATCAGAAAACAGGTCACGTTTTTATGAAATAAAGTTAAAGTTAATAACTATTTTTGCCGTGACCGGATTCAGGCGATTTACGTACCAAACGAATCGAAAATTCCCTAAGATTTGTTTGATATGCTATACATTACAATCCCATAGTCAGTATATGGTTTTAATTGATGAAAATTGGAAGCATTCCCATTTCCTCATACATTTGTTCTGTCCATTTGTGTGGTTTCCCGAACAGAGCTGTCAATAACGAGCAACTTATCGACGGGCGACGTGAACAAAGAAAAGAAGAAGAATGGTGGGGAATATTTGCCTAGAGCATTAACGTTGGATCTTGCTGAGGCAAACTTCATTCTTCGTGAGGAAATCGACTGGACAACACCGTTACTGGGCGAGCTGGACGGCGAGGGATCGAATGGTTTTCTCAAGGCAATGGGGGTGGAGGAGTGATATGAGGAAACTGAACTGAAGAAGTTTAAAGTCTCTTCAATTCAACAAGGAAAGGAAGGAAAGGCAAACATTAGAGGCGAATGAACTGCAAAGTTTAAAGCCTCTTAAAAACAAAGAATAGAATAGCAAAACTTTCAGTATCGTTCTAGATACGTCACAATGAACATCGCTTGTTCTTCCTTGTTTTGCGTCATCACATGTCTTCGTTTCGGACTGAGCTGTGGACGCGACCAAGTTACTAACTCTGGTATTGCGATCATTGCATCAAACTGACGCCATTGCGTTGATGTTTCGAACTGCACAACTGCGCGGGGAATCATCAAGCTAGGCTAACGTCGGCTTACCAAGAAAATAAATGTTCTGGAATTTTGTCAGTGATTTGGTTTCGCATGACGGTAGCTCGTCTGATGTACCAACCAAGAATTCTTAGAGATGCTCATGCCGAAAGTTTTTGTTGTGCAGTTATGCTTAAGGCTGGGATTTTGCAAACATTTGTTCTGGTCACAGATAGGTCTAGATATGTGTTTTATAACAGATTTGCAGATATTCAAATTCAGGATGGTTTTAGATTTAATTTGTGTTTATATTTTATTTGTGTTCATATGTTAAAAAGCTATGCTTATATACAGAGTGGCGCATAAGTCAGGCAACGCTCTCTGAATGCAAAAAATAACGATCGCGCTGCAACTATCGAGCGTGTTGATTTCGACTGCCGTCGTAGATGTAATGTATATATGTCAGAGGTATATTTGTGCAAATCGGTTGCGTGATTTATGCGCCACGCTTTATGTTACTAAGACTGTGCTTTGTTGTGTCGATAGCGTTTTAGCAAAAATGTAATATTTCACCTATCTCATCTCATCTCTCAGTTTATTTTTCTTCGGTTTACGTATTTAAAAAAAAATAAATTAGCCGATTCAAGATTACGTTCCCCATTTATGCAGATTTAGGTTTCAATTGCAGATTAATTTTAACCTACATTATAAAGAGTTTATGTTTCGGACGCTAGATTTCACCCTTGGAACTCCGCCTGCGAATGACGGATCTCTATAGTAGCATGTCAGAGAAGGGACCTGTAACTATTGGGAACCAGTGGCTGTTATGCAAAGAAAAAATGGATAAACTCTTAAGTCAGAATTTCCTCCTGTGACTATCTCCGGTTGAAAAATATGTCGGCTATTCGAGGAACATTATAGCAGTTTATTGACGACCTTCTCAGGTTGCCAAAAATAAACTCGAGTGATGAATGAAGATATATCGTTCGAGAGTTTTCAGATGAGTTTTCTCAGTGACCTTCTCAGGTCAGAATGGATATTGTTTTCGAAATCACGTTTCTCCGAAAAGTTTAGAGTTCGCGTGTTCAGAATCACATCACTTACCACAGCGAATCCTGATTCGTTGTACCCATTCCCACTAACACCAATCCCTTCCATGATAATCGCTAGGGAACCACGCTATAGAGGCGACCCTTCTGGCCTTCGGGCGGCGATTACCATACTAACATTCCTTCCCTTCCCCTGGTGACTGTAAGGACGTGGCCGGCGTCGTTATTGACCATTTAAAGCTCGAATCACCGAAAATTGCACAACGAGAATGATTTGCTGGTCCCAAGCGTCATTCTGTTTGTTCTTTGTGCAATTTGGTTGGTTCAGGTCAATCACGGAGTGCAACTACGAATTGTACAGTCTACCGAAGCTCAAGCTCAGAGTTTTCCGAAAATTTTCAATTGTCATTTTTGGTTGGAATATTTTTGGTTGAAATATGTGTAATATTTTTATGGGACCCCCTCTCCATTCCAGAGGAGGGAGAAACATTTAACATACCCAAAAATCCTCAATATAATATAATATGTGTAATAATTTTATGGGACCCCTTTCCATTCCAGAGGAGGGAGAAAAATTTCTCATACTCAAAAATCCTCACATCCCAAATTGTACTTGATTAGTTCTCGAGTTATGCAGAAATTCGTGTTTCATTTCTATGGCAGTTATTTCTAGAACAGCAGCCCGATGTGTCTTGCAGAGCAGAGCAGTTGTATGGATGAATCGATCTTATTTCGACCGTGGATCGATCTCCATCGCTGATGATTGTTGCGTGGACGTAGCTATTCTGTAACAACACAAAGATGGTCAATGAGGGTCCTGAGTTTTGAACTCACGATCGATCGCTTACTAAGCGAACGCGCAACCAATGTGGCTACGGAGACCCCCTTGAACTTATTTCGTGATTAATTTTTTTTGCTCACCTGTTTATCTAAACAATTTCCATTCCTTTAATCATTTTTCACACACCAAACGAACGAAACGAAAACGAAGTTTTTATTTATATGAACAGGAAGTTTTTTACTAATGCTACTTTGAATCTCAGACCAATCCGGAATGGACTTGAATAAAATCCATTCATACAACTGTGTTTTTCTTAAAATAGCATAAACATTATTTTTCAGTGTACTCCAACGCAGTATCGTAAAAAATCCTCAGTTTTAAGTAATTTTGTCTCCTGTATTCACTCGTATTATCTAGTGTTTTAAAAATAGCCATACAAATGAAACAAAAATTTCTGAATTACTCGATAATTAATCAAGCAAATAAAACCAAATTAGGCATATGGAGGTTTTAGGGTGCAATAAATGTTTTTACGGTGGTTAGACACTCCATCCCCCTCTCTTAGGGGGAGCTGCCATACAAATGAAACACAAATTTCTGCATTACTCGAGAATTAATCAAGCAAATGAAACGAAATTCGGCATGTGGAGGTTTTAGGGTACAATAAATGATTCTATGGTGGTTAGATACTCTTCCCCCTCTCTTAGGAGGCTGCCATACAAATGGAACACAAATTTCTGCATTACTCGATAATTAATCATGCAAATGAAACTAAATTTGGCATTCGGAGGTTTTAGGGGGCAAGAAACATTTTTAAGGTGGTGATGATATAATGACGAGTTTTGGTAGAAGTACAGTATAGTTAAAGGTAATTTTGAAGGGTAGATTAGAAAATCAATCAATGAACAGTTCTGCGAATGGACCCATGAACGTGCACTTAGTAAGAAAACGTGAATGTGAAAACGTGAACTAAAAATAAATTTTGGGTGGTACGAAGTTTGCCGGGTCAGAAAAAAGGGAAAACTAAAAAAAAACTGGAGATGCTTTGCCTTTGGCTGCTTCGCTGGAAACTGGCAGTAAACAGGAAAAACTGAAAGGTTTGCAACTTTGATCGTGTGTTAGTATGTTCAGGCAATTTTATATCATATTCACCGATGAAAACACAAAACTTTTCAATTGTTATACATGAATACGAAAACACTGAGCATAATTTCAAATCTAAATTCCATTCAGATGTTCATTCGAATAAATGTGTTGAAAATAATGACGTTGGAATAAAATATTTTTTTATTTTATACTTTATACTTAAAATACGGTACAGATTGATAAAAAGACGGGACGGTCAAAACAGGTCGAAAAAACGGTACTGTCCCGTTAAAAACGGTACGTTTGGTCAGCCTAGGTATAATGGGGTCTGGTACTGAAAGGTTGTCACAGTGGTTGTTTCCAACTCACATTGCCTCACTCACAGCTCCTCCAGACCAGACCCTCTATTCCAACTGCAGGTTTCGTCGTTCCATGTCGGCCTTTTTATAGCACGTGGAATTGTTTGTTTTGTATTTACCGGAGCACACAACAGTATGACTTAAAGAGGTTTGAAATTTGAATATTTAGTCACACTCGTTTCAAACTGTACTTTTTTTTGGTAAGCAAAAGATATGTTTGATGAACAGATCATGGCACTGTGATGCTGGCTTGATCACGTGCAACGTTGCTGGTCTGACGCGATGGAAAAAAAGTAAGAGAGATAAGGACATTCCGTTGCCACAGCTTAATGTGTGATGAGGGTAGGAATATTTTGGCTCTAATCCCGTCCACTGTTGCGGTAGTCAAACACGTCTGGCACTTTCTGGATAGTCGTCATATGATAAATCCAGATTAGTTCTAATAATATACTGAGCAATAGAGAAACAACAAATTAGCAACAACTAATAGAATCCGTGAATACAATCTCTCTTTCTGTTTATTCCACAGAATCGCAGTCCGGAATCAGCGGGGATTTCAATGCCAATGTAACCCATCAACAGAATCTATCACTATCGGAACCTCCCTCTCTGTCCGATGGACTTTCCTCGGTGGGCGGTTCCAGTGATTCGATGAGCATTACCACCAATGCAACGCGTAACTCGATTAATCTTACCAGCACACCGAAGCTGAACTCGGATCGAAACTCGAAGAACGGTTCACAGTTGCAGTTGGCCACCCTAAGCGGAAACGGATCTGGCCCAGGTCCTGGGGGTGGTAACGGCGACGGTGGAAACGTCATAGATGAAGGTGATACTGTGACAGTTATCGAAAACCTATCGAGTACCGAAGTGGAGTCTGTTAAATCGCCCGTGATCACCACGAACACGTCAGTGCGGTTAAGTTTGTTACCTTGGAATACCCATAACCGTTCGTCGATTATTTCGGCGAGCGTTTCGGCCACAATCGACATGATGGCCGCCAACGATGGGACGTTGCGTCCCGGAGAGATAGTGATGCGAACGTTGTTTGCTGATTTTACCGTACAAGCAGAGAAAAAAATAGAAATCGTCATGCTGGAAAGTTCTGACAAAAATTTGGCCAAGCTGTTGCAACGTGGAGAAGATAATCAGTTCGATCAGTTGCTGCAAGCACTCGGCTCGGTAGCCGAGCATTGTTTGCCCTCGCTGTTGAAGGCATTACTTGCGTGGCATCGACATCAGATATGCGATGGTGATATCAAACGTGACTACAAGCGATTCGAAACTGAACGTCAGGCGGCAGCAACGGCCAAATCTAGTAACGATTTGGAGTTTCAACTCCAGCGACGAGAAGCCGCGGTAGAATTCATATTCTGTTTGGCTTTGATCGAAATCCTCCGACAATTTTCATTCCATCCCGGCCATGACGATATGGTTAAGAATATCGAAAATCTTGCCTTCCGCCAGTTTAAGTACAAAGAGGGCGTTCAGTCGTCACCGAACGCACAGTATAACCATATGATTGCGGATTTATACGCCGAAGTGATCGGAGTGCTAGCGCAAAGCCGTTTTGCCTCCGTGAAGAAACGATTTATGACTGAGCTGAAGGAGCTTCGAAGCAAAGAACCGAGTCCGCATACCACCCACAGTATCATCAGTTTGTTGATGGGAATGAAATTTTTCCGCGTGAAAATGGCCCCGATTGAGGAGTTCGAGGCATCCTTCCAGTTTATGCACGAGTGCGCACAGTATTTTTTGGAGGTTAAAGATAAGGATATCAAGCACGCGATGGCTGGTTTGTTTGTGGAAATTCTGGTTCCAGTGGCAGCAGTATGTTGACGGTTTTTATGTAGTAGAGCAATTCCACGCCAAATCAGGCGAAAAATGGCCGATTTAGACGTGACCCTCTTCGATTTTTTTAAACCCTGTACATATGGTGTCAGCTACCAAAAATCACAGCTTTCATTATTATATGACCAATTTTAATTATGACTGATTTTTCGTAAGGATGCGGAATTTTTTTTAAATCGTAACTCGACATCAAGAAGTCTGAGTAAATTATAATGCACGGAAAAGTTGTCGGAAAATGATTGAACATTAGGAAACATAAGATTTTAAAGACACTTTTATTACTCGAAAATTGAGTTTAATTTCTAGAACAACGATATCGAAGGGTCTTTCAAGGCACAAAGATCTGGATCTGGTGTTATCTCGAAAAAAATTTTTTGGTAGAAAATCGACTTTTTGGGAATTACCCTGAATGTCCAAAAAATCAAAACTTTGAGTGATTTGAGGCACCCCTAAATCATGACCGATTGAGCTGAAATTTGGCACAGGTTAAGTTTGATAATTATTTTTTTTCCATACCTTCATTATTTTTTTTCCATAGCCTCTCAGGCTATGTCCCAAAAGGTCGATTTTCGGCAAAAAAAAATTTTTTTCGAGATAACACCAGATCTCGACGTTTTATGCATTTTTAAGTCATTTGGCATCGAAAGAAAATCGTTTTTCCAAATCTCCTTGGAAGATTCTCGAGGATCGAAAAAACAAAACTGAGCATTTTAAGGCCCCCCTAAATCATGTCCGATTGAGCTGAAACTTTGCACAGGTCATTTTTTGGGCCAATAAACAAAATGTACATGGTCGGTTTTTGGTTATTATATTAAATTATATATATATTTGTTCGATGTCGGACTCTTTGAAAGCGACAAATGTTTTTTTTTTAATTTATTAAATTTTAACACTGAGAAACCGTGACAGGACATTTTCGGCGTAGAACTACGGAGTTATGTAATTCAATCCGCTTGTGTATCACTTGTATCACTAATTCGGTAATCGTGGTCGGATGCGGATTAGTTCGTTGGATCGGAAGCCTTGAGAGAGGCTATAACTCTTTCGGAATGATTCCAACCATTCCGAAAGAGTTATAGGTAGAAGAAAAAGATGGCGGAAAATAATAACTATATTAACTGTATTTCTTTTCTCTTCTACAATTCTATCTTCTTTTCCGTTCGGTTGCTTCTACCTCTCCTGCTGCTGCTGATGGCCGGTGAAAAAGTAGCGATTTTCGGTCTAATTTTTTTTTGACTTGAATTTTCTTTATTTTTCATGGATTTTGATTATACAAAGTTTTAACATTATAAATGATCTTCCTTACTTCTAGCACTACATCTTTGTTATTTTTTTTTAATATTTATTATTTTTAACGTTTCAATACGTTTTATATATTTTAATTTTCAAAATATAACCCTACCTACTTAAACTAATTTTAACCTAAACCATAATCTAGCTGTAAAGATTTCGCTTGGCAGCAACCTCTGAATCTTTCTACCAACAGTTCAATTTTTTCATCCAACGGCAAGATATTGGGTTGGGGAAAAAGAAATGTCGTATATTGTCAATATATGGCAGCACTTAAACATACCTTGTGTTGTACTAATCGCATAGAGTAATGCTATACGACTATTTAAAGACGACAATCTGTGCTACAAGAATGGAGTCCACCAAGCAAGAAATTCGCCATATTTTACGTTTTTACTACATGCGAGGTAAAACTGCATCGAAAGCGGCCGAAAAAATTCGTGTAGTTTATGGACCCGATACTGTAACGATTCGCACAGCACAGCGTTGGTTTGATCGATTTCGTTCTGGTGTAGTGGCTGTCGAAGATACACCCCGTACTGGTAGGCCAATCGTCGTGGAAACCGATAAAATCGTTGAAATCATCCAAGTGAACACTCGTAACTGGCTATAGACCATAAAACCGGTTGGAAACATTAGCAGAAGATTGGATTCCAAAAAAAAGCTGGATGTATGGGTGCCACACGAATTGACGCAAAAAAATCTGAATCGACTGAATCAACGCCTGCGATGCACTGCTGAAACGGAACGAACTTGACCCATTTTTGAAGAAGATGGTGACTGGTGATGAAAAGTGGATCACGTACGACAACCTAAAGCGAAAAAAGTCGTGGTCAAAGCGCGGTGAGCCGGCCCAAACCATCGCCAAGTCCGGATTGACGGCCAGGAAGGTTTTGCTGTGTGTTTGGTGGGATTGAAAGGGAATCATCTACTATGAGCTGCTCAACTATGGCCAGACCCTCAACTCGGTTCTCTACTGTGAGCAGCTTGACCGTTTGAAGCAGGCGATTGATCAGAAGCGGCCAGAAATGATCAATAGGAATGGTGTTGTTTTCCACCAGGACAACGCTCGGCCTCACACATCTTTGATGACCCGTCAGAAGCTACGAGAGTCCGGATGGGATGTCCTATTGCACCCATCGTATAGTCCGGACCTGGCTCCAAGTGATTATCATCTCTTCCGGTCCATACAAAACGCTCTTGGTGATACTAAGTTGGCCTCAAAAGAGGCTTGCGAAAACTGGCTGTCTGAGTTTTGGCAACAAGTTTGCGAACAAAACGGCTCATATTTGACTTAAATTGGGTTATTTTTAAGTATGTTAAATAAAGCGTCAAATTTCGATCAAAAATACGACATTTCTTTTTCCCCAACCCTATATTAGCCAACTCGTGTATTTCACTGTTTCGTGTCCTAGGTGGACTTTTTGAGATCATACGAAGGATCTTGTTTTGAATTCTCTGTAATTTTAGTTTCTGAATATTTGCATAGCTCTTCCAGATTGGCACGCCATATACAATCACTGGAAAGATGATTTGTTTGTAGATAGCAAGCTTGTTCTTCAGTGACAGAGTCGAGCTGCGAGTTATCAATGACCTTATCAGTGCATTGCACTTGGTGTTAATTTTATCAACATGCGTGCCAAAAAGCAGTTTGCTGTCCATGGTGAGGCCGAGGTAAGTGACCTCACTAATCCAGTACCACTAAGTCTGACTTTGAGTCTGAGCCTTCTCTGCAGGTGTCACCAAACGATCTGTTGTGCTGTTAGCCGAAATAAGAGGGGTGAGCGGAGGAATAGGTCTAGGTTTGCTTTTCAAAACTTTGGCTGGTTTCCAAAATGCACGAGCACAATCTGGAAGAGACTGAAGCAAGCTCGAGAAGTTACTATTACGGAGCTCCACGAGTCTGGCTTGAATACTTTTGGAAATATTGTTTGAATTTGTTCTGAAGAACGGATGGCCAGTCCTGCCTCCGGTATATGTTACGAATTTTAATATTGAGTTGGGGAAAAAGAAATGTCGTATTTCTGATCGAAATTTGACGCTTTATTTAACATACTTAAAATTATCCAATTTAAGTCAAATATGCGCCGTTTTGTTCGCAAACTTGTTACCATTTAGAAGGCAACTTCATTATCCCCCCCTTATAAAACCCCCTCCTTATTTGCAAAAAACTCAGACAGCCAATTTTCGCAAGCCTCTTTTGAGGCCAACTTATTATCACCAAGAGCGTTTTGCATGGACCGGAAGAGATTATAATCACTTGGAGCCAGGTTCGGACTATACGGTGGGTGCAATAGGACACCCCATCCGAGCTCCTGTAGCTTCTGGCGGGTCATCAAAGATGTGTGAGACCGAGCGTTGTTCTGGTGGAAAACAACACCATTCCTATTGATCATTTCTGGCCGCTTCTGGTCAATCGCCAAACACATAGCAAAACCATCCTGGCCGTCAATCCGGACTTGACGATGGTTTGGGCTGGCTCACCGTGCTTCGACCACGACTTCGTTCCGTTTCAGCAGTGCATCGCATGCGTTGATTCGGTCTAAAAGATCTTTTTGCGTCAACTCGTGTGGCCCATACAGCCAGCTTTTCTTGGAATCCAATTTTCTGCAAATGGTTCCAAAAGGTTTTATGGTCTATACCTAATTCCTGGCCAATCGAGCGAGTGTTCACTTGGATGATTTTAACGATTTTATCGGTTTCCACGACGATTGGCCTACCCGTACGGGGTGTAACTTCGATAGCCACTACAACAGAACTCGATCAAATCAACGCTGTGCTGTGCGAATCGTTACAGTATCGGGTCCATAAACTACACGAATTTTTTTGGCCGCCTTCGTTGCAGTTTTACCTCGCAGGTAATAAAAACGTAAAATATGGCGAATTTCTTGTTCGGTGGACTCCATCTTTGACGCGCTATATCTTGAGACTGAAAGAGACAATCACAACACTGTCAAAACGACACTTGTAGCACAGATTTTCGTCTTTAAATAGTCGTATAGTATGACCCGATGCGATAAGTACAACACAAGATATGTTTGAGTGTTGCCATTTATTGACAATATACGACATTTCTTTTTCCCCAACCCAATATAACATTTGGTAGTAGAATCAATGATTAAGAGGTTGCTCACCTGGGAAATTATCCGTACGTGAAGTTCACGAGCCTGTGCAATCGCCGATTCAACCTCTTCCAGCGATCGGACGTTGTTTTTAGTCGTCGCAGGGACTCGATCGAAGTCGATGTTCTCATCCACACATCGTTCAAATCTATCCCAGTTTACTCGGTGATAATCTCTTCGAGTGATTTGATGTCTGCTCACGCCGAAACCGATCTCTAGGACCACATGAAAATAGTCAGAGTTCAACTCTTGGAAAACCTCCGGTTGAGAGACGTTGCATCCTATGTTGGTGATGAAACAATCGATGGTCGCCGGAACTGGTTCTATCTAGCATCAGAAGTCGTAAATCGGAAAAGTAAACGTTGATCTCCGGCTTCCAGTTGGCGACTCTGATAAATTCACGGTCCATATTTGTTGATGAAGGATGTAACGGCCTGAAGCTGTTGTGTTCTGGCACGACAGGTGCACATGATAATCATCACCTCAGACATTATTTCGATCAGTTCCTCTGCTGTAAATGGCGAATCGTCATCAGGCGTACTGGCAGCGGCACCAGCGTACGACAATCCTGGAACACGGGCCGGCCCTTGGTTTGGTTGAGTTACTGCTATGCTGAGGCGACTTTGAGCTGAGTGGCCAGGATTAACCGCTTGCTTGTTTGAAGAGATCGGAGCGGAAGCTCGATGATTATCTAAAGGAAGCGGCTCCAGGTTCGAAACCACTCGACGGGGCTGAAGCGCTGGATATTGTGATTCAGTGTTAGCTGTAGGAAGACGATCACTGCGTTGACGACCAGCTGATTTCCTATCGTTGACTTGTGACAGATATCGATGAATTCTGCTCGCTTGGTACAGGTGCGGGTTGTGACACGGTGATTCTCGCCACAGTTTGCGCATTTCGGTTCGATGTCATCTGCTTGACCACAGGACTCAGTGGAATGCCCACCAGAGTACTTATCGCAGCGCGGTTTCATATGGCAGTTTTTTGTACCATGACCAAACCAAAGGTAATTCAGGCACTGTGTCACGTCACGATGCAGCGGGCGGTAACGCTCCCAAGTGATGATGACTTGAAATATACCCTGGATTTCTTTTAGAGCCTTTTAGAGCCTTTAGAGCATGGAATTGGACCCCTCAACAAAATGGACCAGAAACAACTGATCTCGGCAGCTCTGATTGGTTGACTCTCGTCTAGTCATTTGATAGATGGCCATTGATTTCAGTCCGCGCTGTATTAGTTCAGACTGAACGGCAGTTGCTTTGTATGGTGGTAGTCCCCGTAGTAACACCTTCAGTGGTTTCGCCGACGGCAAATCGTGCGTGAGGAATTCAACTCCTTCCGGTTTTAAAAAGGAGCCGACCTTAGTATATTTTTGCATGCTGGAGCACACCATTTTAGTTCATACGCTGCACAGTTTGAAACGTGGCTGGAGGTTCTGTTGGGTGAGCTCGGTTTTGAGGTTGTTGACATCTTTCCTGGAGGCGAAAAGTGACAATCTATGTCAAAAAACAAGCTATGTCTGACAATATAAATATATTATGTATTTGTCTGCTCGTGTCGATACATGTCTGATAAAACCGTGTGTGTTCACTGTGTACAACATATTTCATAGCAAACCCTTGTTCAATTCAATGACTATCAACTTTTGCACAGAATGTTTGCACTGAGCTGCGCGAGTAGAAATATTCGATTCGTGTATCACGTATATGTTAGCATGTTTGATTTCTTCTACAACAAATTACGACTGCAGTTTTGATCCTTATCAGGTGAGTGATGTAACGTTCAACATTGTTCGCATAAATTGACGTAATGCGTTTTTCAATTGAATTAAAGGAACAAAAGTTCGTAAAACATCTTCGGCCAGATTTAAACACGAAGCAGAGGGAGTTGGACTGAGAATCAATGCGTCTAAAACCAAATACATGCTGGCTTCCGGGTTCAAGCACGACAAAACCCGGTTAGGTTGTAGTGATCAACGCCGATGAGTTCGGGGTAGTGGATCTTGTCTCAATGGTAACGTCTGACAATGATACCAGCCGTGAGATTCGGAGACGCACTATCAATGGGAGTCGTGTCTCCACAAACACTTTGGGTCGAACAGACTTAGCAATCGTGCGAAATGTTCCCTGTACAAAACGCTCATAAGACCGGTTGTTCTCTACGGGCACGAAACGTGGGCAATACTCGAAGAGGACCTGCCAGTACTCGGAATCTTCGAACGACGACTGTTAAGAGCCGTTTTCGGCGGTCTGAAGGAGGGCAGCGTATGAAGGCGAAGGGTGAACCACAAGCTCATGCAACTCACCGGTGAACCCAGTATCCAAAAAGTGATCAAAGCTGGAAGGATGCGCTGGGCAGGACATGTTGCAAGAATGTCGGACAACTATCCCGCAAAAATGGTGTTCATCGGGAATCCGGCGGGTACGAGACGACGAGGAGCGCAGTGAGCAAGGTGGTTAGACCAAGTGGAACAGGACATGGTGAGCATGGGGTGCCCGCGGAATTGAAGAGAGATAATCACGAACCGAGTTAATTGGAGGAAAATTGTGAATCAGGCCATGTTGTGAAGATGTTAAGCCAAAATAAATAAAAAAAGGTAAAGGTGAAAAATTGGCTGTTTAAACATTAGATAATGAGTAATTGAGTCTGACAAATAAACTGTCTTGGAAAAAATACAGTATTTGAAATATTTTTTTTCCTGAATAGTTCAATCATTTTCCAACAACTTTTCCGTACATCATATTTTAATCAGACATCTTGATCCAGAGTTGTGATTTTTTTTGAGAAATTTTTTTTTTCTGCACACCCCAAAAAAACGGAGAGGGTCGAATCAATGGCTGGCTGATTGGGCGTGGAATTGCTCTATAAGTAAAACTATAATAATTAATTCCATATTTTTACAGGCTGTCAAAAACGAGGTCAACGTTCCCTGTGTGAAGAATTTCGTGGATTTGTTATACTCGCAAACGTTGGACGCGTGCACTAAATCCAAACACAAGCTAGCGCTCTTTCCCCTTGTCACATGTTTACTGTGTGTATCGCAGAAGTCATTCTTTCTCAGTAATTGGCATTGCTTTCTTGCAATGTGTCTCAGTAATCTGAAGAATAAAGACCCTAAAATGAGTCGCGTCGCTCTGGAGTCGCTGTATCGACTGCTGTGGGTGTATATGATAAGGATAAAGTGCGAATCTAACTCGGCAACCCATTCCCGTTTGCAGAGCATAGTAAACTCGTTGTTTCCCCGGGGATCTAAAGCGGTTGTTCCGAGAGATACCCCGCTGAATATATTCGTGAAGATTATTCAATTTATAGCACAGGAGCGACTGGACTTCGCGATGAGAGATATTGTATTTGAACTGCTGTGTGTTGGGCGGCCGATCAAGATAATTATGACACCCGAGCGGATGAGTATAGGTTTGAGAGCATTTTTGGTTGTGGCGGATTCTCTGCAGCAGAAGGATGGAGAACCACCCATGCCAAGGACAGTTGGTGTTTTGCCCTCTGGAAACACGTTGAGAGTGAAGAAGACTTATCTAAATAAAATGCTAACGGAAGACACCGCGAGAAGTATTGGAATGTCGAATTATTTTCCTCACGTACGAAGAGTATTCGTGGATATTTTGAGAGCTCTTGACATCCACTGTGGACGGCCACTCATGATGACCATTAACCAGAACTTGAATAAAGAACCCGACGAAATGCTGACGGGCGAAAGGAAACCTCGAATCGACTTGTTCAGAACCTGTGTGGCCGCAGTCCCAAGGATTATTCCTGACAATATGACTGGTCATGAGTTGGTTGATATGCTTTCAAGATTGACCATCCACATGGACGAAGAACTTCGAGCGTTGGCTCACCAGTCCTTGCAAACATTAGTGGTTGATTTTCCCGACTGGCGCCAGGATGTGATCCAGGGATTCACCCAGTTTCTTGCCAGAGACGTTGTCGATACATTCCCCCACCTGTTGGATAACGGTCTGCGAATGCTTTTCGCGTTCCTCACGGTCTGGAAAAATGCGCTCAGCAACAGTAGCACAAACAACAGCAATAACAACACTTTGAATACGAAGGGCGCCACGAATACTGCGGCAGCACAACGTGTCGCTTTCCAGCAGCAGGACTCGGGCTTTTCCAAAACACAACCTCAACAGAGTGCTTCCTCGATGAATGCAGTTACCATCAACTCAAACTCCAGCGCCAGCTCTGGAATATCGTCGATTACGCAGACCACTACCATCCATGCGGTGGGAGGAGGAGGAATCGATTCAAGCGGGCACGGTTCCTCTGGAGGGAAGAAAAACCACGAACAGCCGCTGGCTACCACGATGCATATGGTCGAAGGTTTCGCGCTGGTTATGCTGTGTAATTGCCGATCTGCGCCTCGAAAATTTGCCGTGAACATTTTGAAGGAGGTCAGTATTTGCTACATAACAATAAAATAGGGTCAGTTTTCAAATACTACTGCTAGTCCTTTCCATCATATAGTTCAGAATTCTAAGTTGATGTTCATTTCATTGCGTTGGGCTTATTAAAATATAATTATCTCAATTTGTTATCAAACCATTAATGTCAAAATATTTTTCTATGGTTTTTTTCCATTTGCTTTTCCGTGTACTCAAAATTATGTCCGGAATGCGATAGGTAAAAGTATTGATGAAAGCCCTTGGTATTGTGGAGACGGAGCCACCGCTGATTGATGTAATTGATCGATGCTGCCCACAGGTATGTTCAATTGATATATTTTCAATTCATAAAACCATTTGTAAATGACACTGTGATTATTAACGTAATGTTATCTGCGGGGTGTAAGTTTATTGCCCGGGGCTACATACTGTGGATGAGTCTACATTGTTGGTTGGTGCGAAAAGGGGGAAGTAAAAATGAAGCCACATGATGTTTCTGATTAATATTTTCGTTAGCTTTGTGTATGTCAAAAAGTGTATATGATTCTTGCTGGAAAAATACGTCCGTCATATGATAAAGTAGGGGAAATGGGGGATGTCTGCCCATCTTCTTTTTGTAATGCAGCGGCATTTGGAATCAATTAGACTAAAGAAAAGCCTCAAACCTCACACCACACAACATGCAAAAAATTAAATGCAATTAATTTCATTTATTGTTATCAAACTTACAGTTTCGCTGCATCAAATTGTTCGTCTTCTGTAGGGGAACAGAACTTTACGGCACAATACACGAAAAGTTTGTTCAATCAGCGGGGAAAACCGTAAAAACTACGATTGGAAAACTCACATTTTCTAGCACTTAATATGCTTGCTCTGTTCATGCTACCGTTTCCTTCCACCTATCGAATTTTACCAATGTTTCTTTACGTTAGGTACATACGGTTCAACAATAAACGGAGATGACATTATAAAAAATCCAAGTTGAGCCGTACTTTTTTAGATAAAGGGGTGGTCCAAATCACCCCGTACGTCCAACTCACCCCGTGTTATCCTACATATTCACAGAAAAGTGCAGAAGACCAAGTTACATCGAATGAAGTAAAAAAGTTGATGGGTCTGGGCCAAGAGGCACGGATGGGATCTTGACATAGGACTGTGATTGTGTGTAATAATTGCATTCGAATTTAATTTTTTTATTGAACAAAATCTGGATTTTTTTTCTCTTTCGATACATTAAATGGAAGCCCTGAAAAAACCGTTGCCTGTATGAACTTTTATCCTTTACGGGTTAGATGAGATGAGATGAGTGCTCTCTTGGGAAGTTCGTGTAGCTGCAGTAGTGAACTGATCTCATTGGGTGCTAAGTTCTGCTTATGTATAGGAAAGGGAAAAGTGAATTGGCAAGTGCATTCAAGGAAGTGAAGCGAGCTTCTAAGGAAGACATAAGAAATATAATTTTAAGATCGCGACTTCTCAAGCTATCACAATCTGATATACGTGAGTATACTCTTTCGGACTTCTAAATCAGCAGCCAGTTAGATTCATTAATTGCATTTTTCACATAACCAAACAACATGCTCGATATTATGACATCCTGGACCACGATTACATACATTGTTAGTAGCAAGATCTACACGATAAAGACGTGAATTGAGTTCGAATTGATTGAACTTCGAGGATGATAGAGTAAAACAATCTTCCAAGATCATCCCTCAATTGACTCCATTGATTGAGTGCCGACTTTAAAATGCCTGTCTGTCCGAAAAATGGAGGATAACTCGTGATACGCATCAGCTCACACTGTGAGCTAACGCAGAATTGCAGGCAAAAAGATTGCTTGTTGTGTGGGGAGGAAAGCAAGTGGTTAGCGCAATCGATAAACCATATCCATTTTAATCGTCAAATTGTTAATTTTTTTTCCATATTTTCTGTTCGTGTTTCAAGCAAAAAATTGCTGAATAAATTTCCTGTATAATGTTACATAACACAACATGTTGCAATAACGATTTTGGTTAATATGCGTTCGAAATCTCTTAATGAATCGTTTTATTTTTCGTAGAGTGACCCTCCTATATAGAAACCAGAGACATAGTCTTATGTCAAAACGGGTTTATATCCACATAATTCACAATTGGTCAGTGGTTCTGAACACAACACTGCGCGCTATTTTATATGTGTGAGTAATTATTGGGCACGATACAAAAAAAAATAGTTCTCCTTTAGTATATGTCAAACCACATTGAGATCAAACATCGATACATGCATACGTGATACATGAGAGAGAGAAACGAATATATTTTGGGGAAAGTCACTTCAACGCGCAATGAAGTCCATTTGACGGGGAAGAATGAAATGAAAATAGTCGAGTCGTAGAGTGAGATAGCTATTAAACGCCCTAATGACTGTTGAGTCATGTTGACGGGGAAACTGCTGGATGAATCCAAAACTTATTTACAATTGAATACGAAAGCGGATTTCTTCATAGTCCCGTGACTATCTTCAGTTGAATATGACTTTGTCGAGCCCTGCTCGAATTTGAAGTGATTTTGACTTCGTACTTTATATCGAGCAAAATCGCTGTGAAGAAAGAGAAACATTGTTGACTGTTCGCTAACTGGAACGAGATTGTAGTAGGAATCGCAAAATACATTTTTTATTACTTGGCCCGTTGCAATGAGTTGTAAACGAGCGGATCTTTAACAGTAATATTTCTTCTCTTCTCAGTGTCCGTGGAACATGCACTGTATTTGCATAAACAATTAAGAAGGTGGTGTCAAAGACACGACCGCATTGTTTACGTTTTTGCATCCAATTAGCTTTCAATTCAATTACCATTTACGATATTAACTTAGGAAGGAAATAAATTTTATAATTCACTTTTGGGTAGAATTTTTTGGTGTTTGATTTTGTTGTAACTTTTATCTTTTGTTTATTTTCTAGAGGCTTCACACTAAAAAGTGATTTGTCCGGAGCCGACCATATGCTGAACAAAGCAACAAACGCATGTATTTCAGAAAATATATCTTCTATTGGGTTCCTCAATGTTCCGGAATTTTCGGAATCTCAGCCGTCGACAAGGCGACTTGCAAGGGGGAGAAAAGGAGTACCTTAAGATATTTCTTTTCCTCCATCTGTCATCAACCGTTGGGTGAAACATTAGGTCCGCCTATTCTGGGATATATTTACAGAGAAACCTAAAGAAACATCCATTCCTCCCATTTGAGAAGATGACCCTCCTATAATCACGCATACGGTATCACAGACCGAAAATTATTTTGTTTTTAGGAGGCTGAATTAAACGACTATCAAAACTGAATAAAGTTGAAGAAAAAATATTTTCTGAAGATTTTTTTCTATAAATAAATATAGTATACTAGCTGACCAGGCAAACGTTGTTCTGCCAAATAAATTATTTCTAGTGAATATTTTGGGTGTTGAATAAAACACACTAATATATTGTAAGTGTGTTTGAATATTTTAACGATCTTTAAAATAAATCGAATGTGACCGATAAAAAAACGAATTAAATGATTTGAACGAAAGGTTATATGATGTTTCTTGGTGTATTTCATTAATGTAACTGATATGTTTGATCTCTTAAAAGTTAAACGTCAACTGAAAAAAGTAATATAAGTTTTTCGTAAAGTAGAAAAAAATGAAATATTAAAAATCAATATTTATTGCTGTCTCCTTGTTAGAAAATACGTGCATGTGATTTTCAACATGGCTTAGTTTATAACAGCTTGGTCTCGTTCATAAATTGGAAAACGTTCAAATTAATCGGCCTGTTTGGAATCGCGTTATTTTATCGTTGTCATTCAATCGAGGAGTATTCACATCGGTAATCTAAGTTTGAAACACAGCCATATTGCTTCCTTTATTCATTGATGGTTTTCATTACTCTTCACCGATTTGTTGAACTCAATATTCATATATGCATATGAGTGATCGGATTTTACAATTCGATCGAAATCGACTTTTACACTCTTAAATTCGTTCGCCTTGTCGCGAAACAATGGTCAAAATAAGTTGTATTCAACAGAATACAACCAACAATATGTGGGGACGAATACGATCGAACTTCATTTTGTGTTTGGACACACGTGCAATGTCATGACAATGCATTGCGCTTTGGCCTGGCTATAACTAAAGCTGTGTCGGCGTTGCTCATGATAGTGTCTCGCAAGTGAATGTATTATTCCTCGCACCGCTTTTGTTGATTGTGTAGTAAGAATTGCAGTCGTTCAATCTCTACCTTCGCGTATATGTCGACCATAAATTGTTGGCACAGCTTACGATATCTTGAATTGGCGTTTCTTGACCATGTCAAATCACCATATGATAAACATAAAAATCCTTCGAGCGCGCCCTCTGTTTCGTCGCATGTTCATAAATATTAAATCAAAATGAGAAATGATGTTCATAATGAATTAAGTATCTTTGACGGGGTCTCGTTGGTCTAATGTTTATGCAAGAGATTTTTCGATAAAGAAACCCTTCTGACCTGCACTGTAGTCACGCGTATTCTTGAGCTTGCCACTCCAGAATACATTCAAGGCGTATTGTTCGTCATAGAAATCTCAACTATTTACTTATAAAAATGACGCAAGTAGTACCACGTTGAGAAGGCAAACCTTGGGAACGTTAGTGCCATTGAAGAAGAATATAGCGAGGGTCGTATGAACGGTGTGTGTCAACGATGAATTCCAGATTATTGTTTTTTCTTCGCATTAAATTTCTCGTGTCATCGTGCTATCATGATTCCAGCAGCGCTTGTGCTTTGGATCTACGCACGTGCTCTCCAGCTGATGTTTTATCAGGGTTGATGGCAATAGCGTGATTGTCATTTTGTAATCCGAGCAAATGTGATTTGAAGAATTTCGATAACTCATTGTGCTCATTCAAGAAGGCTTCCAGCTCGTCGGAGATGATCCCTGCTTTAGATGAATTGATGTTACTTGTGTATTTGTAGATGGATGTTCAATGAAGCGGGCGTTACGCCATCAGTCATTGAACAACTTAAATAAATTCGTTCTGTTGAAAAAACGAACAACGGTTAAATTATTAGAATATTTTTGACACAAAAATAATAAAATCGCAATTAAAAATAGGGAATTGGGGTCAAAATTTAAGGTTATATGTATATCCAGATCTTTTTTTCTGCATAGAGCCACCCTATTCGGTATTAAATGTATGGTTATCGGTATCCTACCGGTATCATATATAGTTTACAACCTATTCTCATACCTACCAAGTATTTTGAGTATAATTTCATCAAAATCGGTCGAGCCGTTTCGGAGGAGTTCGGTAACAAACACCGTGACACTAGATTTTTATATATACATATAGACTAGTAATGATTTTGCGCGCGAGACAGGATGCCACCACACTTCCATGGTTCGATCGAAACAACAGTCGATAAAGACTGGTTCTTACTCATATCCGACTCGGTCAAATTCTCTTTACTCACTCCTACTTGATTGACAAAACAGAACAACAATTATGCTTCTTCAGTGCGGCCCTCATTTTTGCTGGTCTTCGTAGCCACATTGGTTGCGCGTTCCCTGTTCAGTCTCACGACTGAAGAAAAGAGAAACCGCAAGAGAAAACATGTCTGGACATGTTCATAAGGAACAAACGCCCCTTTTCTTTGATTCCCCTTCCAGCAGCGCACGTGCATTACATAGCGCAATAACGGCAACAACACAAGAAAGATAAATGCTGTCCATCGCTATTGCAGTATTACCGCTGAATAAAACTATGCGTTTCAGCCAGTGAGACGCTCTCACATCTATATTTTTTTGACGGCTCAAGAAGTGTTTTACCTCGAATAGTTTTTTTTGCAAGTGTTTTCTATATTCTAGATTAAGTTAGTATAGTTCTAGATTAAGCTAGTAATGTAAATCAAAAGTGTAAATAAAATAGTTTAGAAAGACATTATTCCGTGTGTTGATTCTCACAGTGTTAAAGAGTTTTATTTAGCAGCTGATTCAACGAGAGTGGTCGACAGCGTAGATCAGCGAGTGGAAAGTTTCGCAGCACGCAGCTTTTCAACCAGCTACTTCCCGGCGATTGTGATTGTCGCATGCGTGAGGCATCACCAGCTGTCCAGTTAATCCGAGGAAAGGTCACGAGCATCTTTGCCTCCTCCCCAATAATATACAGTCCACCATCGAACCACACATTCCCTATTGATCGTGAGTTCAAAGCTCAAGACCCTCAAGTGACCATCTTTGTGTTGTCATAGAATAACTACGTCCACGCAATAATCATCAGCAATAGAGATCCATCCACGGTCGAATGAAGATCGATTCAGCCTGCTCTGTTCTGCAAGAAACATCGGGCTGTTGTGCTATCTATAATTCAACAATGATCAATATCAACTGTCTCCGCTATCCGGTCTGTTGTACAACGGTAGAACAGAAAGAATACTTTTACGCCTAAATGGCTACTACTGTGTAATTTATCATAATGTAATGCAACAGGAAAAATACTCTTATGCCTAAATGGCTGCTACTACTATGTAATGTACAATTTATAGACACCATAAAACATGTGACATGTATACGATTAAAACCCTGCTCTGTTACAGCTAAAATGCTAATGAGCCTAAATAAATAAACTAACGGGATCAAAAAAGACTGATTGTTAAGAGTTTAGTTTTAGTTTTTCAAATTGGCAAACTAACTAAACGCATACTTCATAGCAAACCCTTATTCTGTTCAACACCCTGTAACGCTATGTTGAACAGCAGGCAAGAGAGACCATCACCTTGACGAAGTCCCCTGTGGGGTATGATCTTAACAGTCCGCCCGAAATTACTAATCCATCGTAGCTTTAATCAGTCTAATCAGCTTCCCGGGAAAGCCGTTCTCGTCCATAATTTTCCATAGATCTTCGCGGTCGATGGTATCATACGCTGCTTTGAATTCGAAGAACAGATGCGTGAGGAGTTTGTATTCACGGCCTTCCTGGACCATCTACCGCAACGTTAACATTTGATCCGTCGTTGACCGTCCTTCAACGAAGCCGGCCGGATAACTTCCCACAAATCTTTTCGCAGTTGGTGATAGTCGGCGGAAAATAATTTTAGATGGCACTTTGTAGGCAGTATTGTGGACGGTGATTGCACGATAGTTCTCACAGTCCAGCTTGTCGCCCTTTTGTAGATCGGGCAGATAACCCCATCTTTCCACTCATCTGGCAGTTGTTCTGCATTCCAAATTCTCACAAAAAGCCGGTGCAGACTAATGGCCAGCTTCTCCGGGCCTATTTTAATAAGCTCCGCTCCGATGCCAACCTTCCCAGCGGATTCATTGTTCTTCAGCTGGTTGATAGCTTCCTTAACTTCGCTTATCGTTGGAGCTGGCACTTCCTCCACTCTTGTCCCACCGACGAAATTGCTTTCCCCGTCGCCATAGTCCTCTGCTCCGCCATTCAGGTGTTCGTCGAAGTGATGCTTCCACCTTTCCGTCACTTGACGATCGTCCGTCAGACGATCCCATTCTTATCCCGACACATTTCAGCTCGCGGTACAAAGCCTCTGCGGGATGCGTTGATCTTCTGGTAAAACTTTCGCATTTCATGAGACCGATGCA
The DNA here is from genome assembly GCF_029784135.1 of Toxorhynchites rutilus septentrionalis. Classification (NCBI taxonomy): domain Eukaryota; kingdom Metazoa; phylum Arthropoda; class Insecta; order Diptera; family Culicidae; genus Toxorhynchites; species Toxorhynchites rutilus. Next base: position 205,772,022 of record NC_073745.1, read on the forward strand.
GCTGCTCCAACTCTGCATATTTCGCCTCCTCCAGGCAGTGCTTTCTCTTCCGGAAGATTTGGGTACGATGCATCTTCTTCCGTCGATGTCTTTCCACGTTCTTGCGAGTGGCACTGCGCAACTTAGCCGCCCGCGCAGGTGTCTCCTCATCCTTCACCCTCCTACATTTATCGTCAAACCACTCGTTCCGCTTAATACGCCCCACGTGCCCGAGTATGTTTTCTGCTACGCTGAAGATGGCTGTTTTAATGGTGTTCCAACAGTCCTCGAGACACCCTTCGTTCAGCTCGCCCTCTTCCGGCAGCGCAGCTTCGAGCGAATGCACGTATTTTCCATCGACATCAGGCTGCCGAGCGAGATTTAACCGAGGCGGGCGTCGGTACCGAATGTTGTTCACAACGGCCAGTTTTGGGTGCATCTTCACCATCACCAGGTAGTGATCCGAGTCAACGTTAGCGCTCCGATAGGATCTGACGTCGATGGTAGGTGGGCCAATATGTCAAAACCACTCTGCAGCCATCTTGGAACCTTGTTACGTCTGTTCAGTCTGTCTTTTTGACGCTTCAAGCAAATAATTATCTTTCTGCTTTCTTCCGTACTGTTTTCATATACCGCTCCCGTAACCAAGTTAGTGACGAAACGGCCTCACCCAGTACCATAGAGGTATGGGCAAAATCGCATCGAAATTCGTTCAACACCACTCATTCACAGATAAAACTCTCCCTTCTATTCTTCGTTTATGCCTCACTTTATTTGAGACAGAAAACATTTACCTATCATCTTCGCAAAGTTCATTTTCTAATTTTACGGAAAAATACTGTCTCGATTCCGCTCATGTATTCTCAGGGAATCTTGCATTCTCTCATTTGCCTCTCGGAATGACGTTAGATGGTGAGCGAATTAAATTGGGAACTTTTGCTTGAGCCAGTGAGTGTCTCTGTAAAATCATTCGTTTTTCACTCAAATAGCAATCATTGAGCCTCGATCGCGGCAGTAAAATATAGGTAGATAATTAAAATTGAGTTCTGTGCGCTATTGCAATCAGGGCTCGGTATAGTCATAGTCAACTGAGGATAGTCAGCTGACTATCTGACTGACTATATCCGTATTCAGTCGGAAATGACTTTTGACTTCTTCACTCAGTTTCTCCGCCAAAACAACTAAACAGTCAGTCGGGCTTTTTGTCGCTATCTCCCTCTACCGACTCGACTATATCATTTCATTCCTCCCAGTCAAATTGTCCTCGTTGCATTTTGAAGTGACTTCTCCCAATACGAATTCGTTCCTCTCTTTCTCTCTCCCATGTACGTGTGCATGCATCGGAGTTTGAATTCAACGCGGTTTGACATACGCTACAAGTGAGCTAGATTTTTTTGTATCGTACACGAAAATTACTCACACCTATAAAATAACGTGCAGTGTGTGTGTGCGCTATTTTGCTCGTTATTTACTAATACTAACGCGAGGCCCTTTATATTTATCTTTATACTTGATAAATGTCGAAGTTCGTTGGTTTGAGTTCCCGATGGGTAGACAATAAACCATCCATTGATAAGGTAACTACTTTTTTGCATCAGAAATCAAGCTTTCGTTCCTCTTTATTTGGACGCAAAATAAGATTGCGTACGCGGGTATAAAATTAGTATCAGGGGGAAATGAAAGTGTGGACTGAAGTCAGTTGAATGAAGAAGCAGATTTGTATTCATTAGTCGCGTTAGTTAAAATAACCACTGACTGGACTAGTTCACCAATCATCCTCGCTAGTCAACGCTAGTCAATTCATTTTCTAGTCAAGTCACTTCTTGTTGGCGGCGACTGCCGAAGCAGTTCTAGTCGAAGCGAAGCTACTGAGAGTAGAGTCGATCTTCATTTTCCACCTTCGAAGATTTCGGGCCCTGATTGCAATGGCATTTTTTCGTTTCCAGTATGACGCCAACGCAAGAGTAGAAGGGAAAAAAATCATACATACACGTAGATTGAGTCTATTTGAACTCACTCGTTATTTCGTTTCGTGCGATCCTTCCAAAGGAGTGTACCGAACTGCATCGAATGTTGTTTTCCACTCTTTGTTTTGTTATGTTCACTCTCAGTCCCGAATGAATATGGTCGGAGAGAGAAAAATGATTCATCATTCAATCTCACGGTTGCTTGCTGCATTCTCTTCGCCATGATTATTCCAAGCAGATACAAGGGTGATTTATAATTAGGGAATAATGAGCGAATGAACTTTTCCATACTTGGTACCATTGACCCGTCTAGCTCAGCATTAGGAAAAAGTGTTCGCTCGTTGTGCTGTAAAAAAAAAGAAAAGACTCGTTCGCTCGCTCGAGACTGTGATTTAAAATCAAGGATGGCTTATTTATACCAAATAAGTTGGAAACGGGCAGAAACGAATGTGTTAGTTGCTCGTTTTTGACGGTACGGGTAGGTGAACACATAAATGCAGGGAAAAAGAGGAATGCTTCCAGTTTTCATTAATTTACACCGCTTAGGGAATTGTAATGTATAGCATATCAAACAAATCTTAGAGAATTTTCGATTCGATTGGAGTGCAAATTATCATAATTATTTCGTAGTGAGAATAGTTATTAACGTTAACTCTATTTCATTAAAACGTGACCTGTTTTCTGATTTAACACCCTTCCAGGAAGATGTAGTCCCATAATTAATCATTTAAGGACCAAGATTTAATGAGGGAGCCTTACCAATCGAAAAGAATTACCGATACGATTGATATGCAAATCATCAAAATACATTCTCAAAAACGTTTCCTTCGTCGTCTACCTAGTTTAAATCAGTGACGTTGGTTGGAAAATAGTCCCCATTATGCTTGAACGAAATAAAAAAATGCATACGTTGTATTGGGTGATAGAAAAACATATTATTTCCCAAAATCAGAGACAAACATCACTTTCCCAGAACTAAGTGGAGAGTAGAATGCAATACTAAATGTACGATTCCAGTAGTGTGAATTCAGAATTCCGAGATCAATCGAAGTACTGCGTGTGTGGTCGTCGATTCAGCACGGAAAATCCATCTCATTTTACCATAAGTAATGTATCAAATAAATTTCATCAACAGGTGCTGGAAAAATGTCTCCACATGCTGCCCCAGGCCGATCGCTCGGCCATGCTAAACGCAAACGTAATTGATTTGCAGTGGATAGTGGAGCGAAACAGTGGTGTTTGGACAGTGGGCCACATAGAGGACTCGACCAAAGCGTCAACCCTTACCCTGTGCCACTCGCAGTCCAGCGGGCAGGTGTACGATCCGTGGAGTGTTTGCTTGTTTGGATTCATGGAGCGCCAACACGTCCTGCAGCATTGTCCCTCGGCGACGGCCCAGGCGTGGCCTATTTGCTATCAGCGTGTGACCAGTTTATTTAACGTGATTGATCCAACGTAAGTGGGTAGATTTTCGATGCAAAACAGTGGGATAGATATGGATGATGTTTTCCAATCATTTGAATTTGTTGTTTTTGTTTTTTCTTTGTACAGACCGGTGAGTGATAACCGCGCTTCGCTGCTGCGTAGTTCGGCCCCACCCAAAAAACCACCATCGGAGGCCCAGCGTGACTCTCTGGCACACTTGTGGAAAAATCAGGTGGCTTTAGCGATGCGCTTGGTTCCGCAAATGCCGAGTGTGGCCGTTCGCTGTGCTTCGCCTGATCTCAGTCTTAGGTGAGTTGAAATGATTTTATTGCGATGAACGAGACATATTTTATAAACGTTCGTGATTTCTCGTTATAATTCTTCATTTGCTTTTAGGTTTTTGACTTAATTTTTGTTATGTGTGTTTAGAATTAAACTATTATATTGCGTAATGTTTAACATATAGCTCATGTCTGAAACACAATCGTTGATCAATGTTCGGAGCTTCACCCAATGTGATAACCTAGCTTATTTGTAGTACACGATAATGTATTAGATAACTCACAATTTATTAGAAATTTCATCTGTAGTTTTTATCTGTTTTAAGAAAGAATAATATGGCGGTTGCAACTTTAAAACAATAGCATGTCATCTGTTGACACGAATAATTTCTGATTGTAAATACGAAACCGGTGTAAATCCCGAAACCGTTCGTTCTTAAAATTGTTGTTAAATTGATCTAGATTGACTTCTGTGGAGACGTTTACTCATTGTTAACACTACACCATCAAAGGTAAGAGAAAGGAAAAGAGTGAAAGAGAAAGGGAAATAATTATATAGAAAATGTAAAATAGTGAGAGGAAAAGGTAAAGAGAGAGAGAAAGGGAACAGTGTGAAAGTGGAAGGGAAAGAGGAAGAGAGAGAGTGAGAGATAAAGGGAAAGAGTGAGAGAGAATAAAGGAAAGAGTATGAGGGAGAATAAAGGAAACAGAGAGAAACAAAAGATAAAGAACGAGGAAAAGTGTGAGAGAGAAAGAGAATGGAAAAGAGTGGGATAGAAAAAGGGAAAGAGTAAGAAATAGAAAGGGAAAGAATGAGAAAGAAATAGAAAGAATGAGAGAGAGAAAGGGAAAGAGGGAGAAAGAGGAAAATAAAAAGTGAGGGGGAAAGGGAAAGAGTGAGAGAAAGAAAATGGAAAATCCCAAAACCATTTGTCCTTAAATTTGTTGTTGAATTCTTCTATATTAACTTCTGTGGAGACGTTTATTCATTGTTAATACTACACCATCAAAGTGATACGTTAGCCTTGGGGATTCTTGCTGCCACACAAAGTTAATATATATACGACATTCACATCCGTTGTGAACAAATTAACATTATAAAATCTATGAAAGAGAGAAAGGGAAAGAGAGACAGAAAGGAGGAAGAAAGAGAGAGAAAAAGAAAAAGTGAGAGAGAAAAGGGGAATTGAGAGAGAAAGGGAAAGAATGAGAAAGAAAAAGAGTGAGAGAGAGAAAGGCAAAGAGTGAGAAAGAGAAAAAGGAAGAGTGAAAGAAAGAAAGATAAAAAGAGAGAAAGGGAAAAGTGAGAAAGAGGAAGGGAAAGAGAGAGAGAGAAAGGGAAAAAGTGATAGAGAGAAAGGGAAAGAGAAAGATAGAGAAAAGGAAAAAGTGAGAAAGAGTGAAAGAGAAAGGGAAAGAGTAAGAGAGAGAAAGAGAAATAGAGATAAATGGAAAAAAGAGAGAGCAAGAAAGAAGGGAAAAGTGATAAAGAGGAAAGGAATGAGTGAGAGAGAATGGAATAAGTGAGAGAGAGAATGGGAAAGAGTGAGAGAGTGAGTGAGAGGGGAAGGGAAAGAGTGTGATAGAGAGAGAGAGAAATAAAAAGAGTGAGAGAGAAAAAGAATGAGAGAGAGCGGGACACAAAGAAAGAAATAGAAATAGAGAAAAGATAAAGATAGAGAGAGAGAGTTAGATAAATGGAGAGAAAGTGAAATGGTGAGAAAGTGAAGTGGAGACAAAGTGAAACGAAGATACAATGAAATGGAGGGAAAATGAAATACAGGGTGGGCCATTTAAAGTGGAAGGATTTGTTTTTGCAATAGCAAAGTAAAGAAGTGGAATTTAAAATTTTTTTTTTGAAATTCATTTATTTTGGTCCAAGGAGATTTGTTCTAACTACTTTTTGATTATGATATCTCGTAAATGACCGCCTCTGGCCTTGACCGCAAACTGTGCCCTTTTTCGGCATTTTCCATCACTTTGCCCAATGTTTCGGCCGATATGGCAGCAATTTCTTGTCGGATATTGTCTTTCAGCGCAGCCAGGGTCCTTGGTTTACCAGTGTATACCTTGGATTTTAAATATCCCCATAAAAAAAAGTCAGGAGGCGTCAAATCAGGTGATCTCGGTGGCCAGTCATAATCGCCGTTTTTCGATATTAATCTTCCGGGGAACATTTCGCGCAATAATTTGGTCGTGGCAGCCGCTGTATGGCATGTAGCGCCGTCCTGATGGAACCAGTAATTGTCCAATTCATTTTCACGAACAAATGGCAATAAAAAATCGGTTATCATTGTCCGATAACGCTCCCCATTCACGGTTACCGTTGCTCCATTTTCGTTTTCAAAGAAGTACGGGCCGATGACTTTATCGGCATAAATGCCACACAGTAACTTTTTGGTCGTAAAGAGGTTGCGTTTCGATGAATTTAGGGTTTTTCAGTAGCATAAAACCGACAATTTTGTTTATTCACTCCTCCATTCAAGTTGAAATGCGCCTCATCAGACATTATGATTTTTTGCCAAAAGCCACGTTCATTTTTGGTCATTTCGATGGTCCATTTCGCAAAATCAAGTCGACGTGGTAAGTCAGATGGGTTAAGTTGTTGAGCCATTTGAATTTTATACGGAAACATTTTCAAATCAACACGAATTATGCGTCAAAGAGTGGTTCGAGCGATGCCTAACTCTTGCGAACGATGGCGACCTGATGTCGATGGAGTCTCTGCAACACTGGCTCGAACGGCATCAATATTCTCGTCGAAACGTCTTGGTCGTTGTCTGGACAGATGACTGGCATTACCAACACTACCAGACGATATAAATTTGGCATATAATCGACGTATAGTGTTGTCTCCAGGCGATGTTTTAACTTTATTTTTATTTTTCCACGCACGTTTAGTTAACACAATTGAGAAGTTATTTTGAATGTACAGCTGAACAATTTCAGCGCGTTGTTTAGGTGTGTATTGTTCCATGGTTAAAATTGTACTGAAATGACGCTTCCAACGCGGTATGACATTTGTTAATCTGACATCTCTGTCAAAAGTTATGGGGTTGCCAGATGCTTCCACTTTAAATGGCCCACCCTGTAGAAAGAAAGGAGATTGGCGCTTTCGTAGCGCTTTTAGGCGCTTTCTTTGAAATGATGGGTATTTTATAGAGGTTTCGAATTTTAAGTTGGCTGTACTTTTTGATATTTCATTGATATGATAGCAGTCATTCCTGTTTTGTGGTTAATTTAATTTGCCATCCTATCGTGAGTGTGAAATTATGCGGATTATCAAGAAAATGATGGTCCAGTTCGAGAAACGTGGTTTTTCGTCAATTTTATGAATTATTTTTTTATGAATCGTTTGCACGTCAACCTCACTTTATCGGATAACACGCACACACGTTTGAGATGTAATACAGGGCGTCACGACACTTGGGTCGGGCACCCATTTATTGAAAAAAAAAAAATATACCGGCCATAGCGTAGCAATAAATGGTGATCGCTACAGCCATGATGATCGACTATTTCATATCATTATACTTTTGATGTGGAAGAGCTCGTTTCAACAAGATAGTGCAATATGCCTTTGCCTTTTTATGCATTGATTTTTGCCGAAATGTGCCAGAATGATTTTTTGAAAAAAAAAAGTTTCAATTCTGGTAATGGTTCCGGATTTTGAGGCTATGTAGCTATGTCAGTCTACATTGATAAGGTGCAGACGAGTAATGCATCAATCGTCTGCACACTACATTTACCACGTTTAACATTATAATGTCAAGTTCGTCAACTTTCTACAAAACGTTCTGAGAGTTTTGTATAATGCAGTTAATAATTTACACAGGTACTCTATGAGCTTCTTATTGTCAGTCTATTACGTAATTTGATAACATGCCAAGCACGATCAATTATAGCTGTCTAAACATTATCTAGTGATAATCTAATCAAATATACCATCATTGTTAGCTAACAAGCGTAAACGTTATTGATCACATTGTTCAGGTTGTACATACACTTTAATTGAGTGGACTTCATAATTCATACAATCAGCATCAGTACATCTTGTATAGCATTGTTAACGTTTTGGGCGCTTGTTGGTTTCGGTTCGCTTCAGAAATATTTTCTGTTGAAATTGATTTAGATATTTAAAAAAAATAACTTTGATTCTCTTTTTCTTTTATTTATACCGCGCCAAACTGATACGAATTCGGGGGTCAATTGCGAACTAAACATCAACACAAATCCTTCTTCTACCAAAAACAAAACAAAAAACTATTACTACCTATAATCTACTCTACTACTACTACAATAACCGCTACTACTACCACTACTACTATTACCGCAACTATCACCACCACTACCGATACCAAGTCTGCATGACCAGTCAGATTCCCGTTCGCTGTCCGATTCGTTGGATAACATTCCGTCATCCGTGTTTGGACCAGAAGGGATTGTAACACGTTTCACCTTACCTCTATCCTATGGCCGCAAAGATGCCAGACATAAGAGACAAGGGTAAAGTTCAAAAAAGTAGATGAATTGTATTTACTATTAAGTTCTCATGTTTAGTTCCATTATTTCGAGTCTCATTTGATTCCATATCTTCAGTTTCGTTCGAGCGATTTTAGTTCATGAAGTAGTGTCACAAGCGCGTGCTCTCCCATTTCCATACCGACGGATTGCTCATTTTCAACGCATTGTAGGCTTCAATCTCTATGAGAAAAAAAAAACAAACGCTCTTCGCCCATCTGTTTTTTAATTTTTGGCGTGCATTATGTGCACGTGCAACCCTTTCATCCATCATCAGAATGTAGATTAGAAATTTATAGGTATATAGTTTATGTTATGTGTCTGAATTTTCGTTATATCAATAGCCGAAAACATGTTATGACTATTGTATTCTAGAATTCCAAACATCTATCACAGGTTGAATTAAATGTAGCATGGAACGTTCCTGTCATCATGGACCAAAAATGAATGGCTGTATCCGTGATATACCCGCATAGTTGGCGTAGGATTACGTTACGATAGTTGTTGCATGTTGATTTTGAATATCTTTGAACAGGATACGCCGATGTAACAGTCGACCACATGTTAGAGAAATGCCTTGTGGTCTACTCGAATTTATGTGAAATTAGTAGCTTCTATTTCAATCCTATTTGAACATATTTACAAATAACTATGGGAAATTCTATCGTTATCTATACTACAATAAAAGCCTGGGTAATTGGTGAAAAAACTCGTATATCCTCCATGAAATATCTGATATGGTTTCCTCGATGATACGTTGCATCGAGCAAGATGTAACATCATTTAACTCCTTGGTTTCAAGTTTAAAGCCTTTATAAAATAAACAAAGAAAGTTTCGATTTTGAGTTTGAGTTTGAGTTTTATTTTAGACAGCGATCGGCCAACACCATGTGTTAAAGTTGAGAGCTAATTTGGAAATGCTATATGATATATTTTTTTCTCTATTATAGTGACTTTTAACACATTCCGGCTGGTTCGTAACTTTAACTTCCATTTTTGGAAGAATGTCGGGAGTGAGAATTGAACTCGTGATCTCTGCGTGAGAGGTATGGATGTTACCACTACGCCAGATCGCCTCCACGATACTGTATGCTATGCCGATCACTCTCGCCGTTCAGTGGAAGCATTCTGCGCAATGAAATACGCGTTTGTTGAACACAGAAAGGGACTTTGTGCTGGAATTTGTTGGCTGTTTATCTCTTCTGGTTTGAGAGTCAATGCTTATGTCACGTTGCATCGGAATGAGAATTATAAATTGACCGCTGTGTGGTTACAATTTTTAGAAGCATTCGTTTGCGATTCGCCAATCATTCAGCTAGAAAACATGTGGCGCCGGCTTCGAGGGTATACAAATGGCCTTTCTCAAGGCTGGGAGATGAGAGTCTATGTTCTGTTTTCTAAATTTTGCTTTTTCAAAGCAAAATTATTTTTTTTTTTTAGAATTTTTCAGTTCATTCGCCTCTAGAATGAACTGAAAAATTCTATGATTCAAATCAACATCATCATCACCACCAAAACATCCCTGTTCAAGTACAAAGATTCAATGAAATAAACGCAAAAGAAGAAAAAGCCAAAACGAAGTGAGAAGGAACTGAGAAAATGTGTACAAATAAAATAAAAGTTCGTCAGAATCCAACGAAAAACAAATCCAACAACACCAACCCCAGCCCAGAAGCCATTATCCAACAACACCTTCGACAGCACCAATGTTAATATCCAGCAACATCAACGTCAATGGTTCTTTTCAGAACTACAAAATTTTCATAAAGAGTTAGTTTTTCGAGAGAGTCAATTCATTTTCCGGGTAGACTACTTCATGCACAATTCACATTATCATTTGACAATCTTTTTCTTTTAAAAAAAGGATAATTCAAAATAAGACAAGATTTGTTCTGGAAAACAGGTTGCTATGAGCCAGCATGTATTACGTCGAACAAGTGAAATTTTTTGGAAATGTTTAGGTTATTACATCAATTACATCAATACAATAGAAGCAATGATTGTAACGTTATGAAGACATGTATTGTATATGTATTTTTGAGCTCCATTTGTTCTGCATAAAAATATTTGTTTTGGTAAGCTCTCAAAGTTGTCCAAATACTCATGACAAATTTGAAATATAAAAATTTGAGCAAAAAAATCTTTTTTTCATGGTGGCCCTAAGCGCTAAATAGATTATAATGGAAAATAGAAAAACATTTTGTTCTACACAGTTGATTAAAATGACTAGGACTACATAGTTGTCGAACTATTTTTACCTCTATCTAAAATACGATAGTTAGATTTTTAATTTCACCTAAAGTTTTGGTCACCCTATTTTTGATAATCCTAGAGCTTGAGCTTGGGTAGACTTCGTAGTAACTCTCCGTGATGACCTGAACCAGCGAAATTGCACAAAGAACACACGCATGGGAGTAGCAAATCATTCTCATTATACAAGTTTCGGTGATTCGAACTTTAAATAGTCAATAACGACGTCGGCCACGCTGTCATATGTTCCTCCTATAAAATGAGCTAACGTTTTCGTGCTTCAGCCTTTGTTTATTTACCTTCTTTACCGAACCGTAATTGAAATAAATGTTGTAGTTTGTGTAATTTGTATTTTTCAGTTGTTTTAATGAAAGAAAAACGTTCAAATAATATAATTATATCGTTCAGAATAATAAACACCTAACATTTGGTGAGAAGTAAAATTGAATTATAAATAAGTTTATATATGTTTAGAAGTCAATAATACTGAAATTTCAGTATTTGCCAAAATGACAGTTGGACCCTTATGATTTGAAACGCTAGCATTAATTTATGTAGTTAATTTTTATAATATTATTGAATACGATTATTTTTACCTTCAATACAATCCTTTCTCTATGTAGTGGATTATCATAAGAAAAGTAGCACTTTCCCCCTATTGATTATTGATTATCTCTTTTGACGTTTCTATTGGATTCTTTTTGACAACCAATTTGACAACCGCATGACCCAGTTCTCAACTATTCGGCGGAACGAGATTTCCAAAAAAATATTATTCTGATCTGAGACGATCACTGAGAAAATTCTTTTAAACACTCTTGAACTGTTCATTTTTATTCATCACTCGTTGAAAAAGTTGTTTGTTGAAAAAACTTTTTCCTTGTAAAAGTACCCATCTTCCAATGTATGGAAAACTTGTTGGAAAAAATACTTTTTTGAGAAAAATGAATTTTAATTTTTCAAATTTTTTCCAGGGAAATTTCAATTATTTTTTTAGTATTCTTCATGAAAATTTTTAACAATTTATCAGATTTCATCCTTTGACCATAATTTTGTAGGTATTATATTTTTTTTGTAAAAAATGAAGAATTTTTTTTTGTCTTATTTTTTTGAATATTTCAAGTAAGCAGAGTTACTTAAAAGACCCATGTGTTTACACCCACAATGTTCCACTGTTGTCTGAGATGGTGCTGCCAACGGCCAGTCGAGTTGGCATGAAATTCGTCAACTAACTCCTAAAACGGTTCATAGACGTGACTATCAGCAAACTTTCTAGACTCTATCTCCGCAAATAATCCGGTAGACCAGACCTCAATCCACGGGATGGCACTCGCATTGCTTTTATACTTTGGCTTGTTGTAACAAGTTACATCGGGCAGAGCTTAAATTGTAATATATCCTATCTCCACATTGCCCGTTAATTCGTGTCAGTTCTTGTTCACTGCGTTTTAAGTGATCGATTCGGTTGCTGCATGGGTAGGTATGTACAGAAATGCATACAACAAATGTATGGGAAATTTGGCTCGGATATTCTACTTTTCGCCAGTTGAAACCATTTACGGACTAAGGAATCGTAATGTAGCATGTCAAGCAAATATCAGACAAATTCCGATTCGATTGGTATGCAAATCATCAAAATCTGAAAGCAAAAAAAAATAGTTAATAACTTTAAAATTACAGTGTCTTTCAAATTGAACGCTCACGCAAAAAAACCGAATAGCTCCTCCTTATTTTTTTTTTTCAAGATATACAATTTATAAGAACGTGTATTTTTAGTGAATTCGTATTACTCGAGCAACCGAAGCCTTAACCCTTTCGCTACGAGCGTCGACGTCGATAGACGATATCAGTGTGATACTGCACATCGATCATACTAGCACGGTATGCATACCCTGACGATCACGTCAACGTCAACGACAAAATAGATACGGAATGAGTTATGACAAAACAAAGGAAAGCATAAAAAGAGATACAGGAACACCTATACAGAGAAGGAACATACGAAAAGCGTAGCAGAAAAGAAGGTGAAAAAGATTAACAGAGAAATGGAGAAAGAGAATGAAAAAGACGGGAATATTTTATTTCCATAAAAACGGAAAAAAGGAGCGAAGATGAGTTTCATTTTCTGGAAAACCAACATTTTCTCTGTCCGTCGATTGCAATGATAAATCTGTTCAATTTCGCCGAGATACTGTTGTCCTCTGGGATTCGAATAGGTATAGTAATGTTCGAAATCCGGACGCTTTAGCGCTTACGATAATAACTTCAACTACTACAAAATATTGACATATCATAGCATGAAAAATTGACGTTCCTATAGAATTTGCAGGCCTTCATCTAAGTTATGAATGACAGAATTCCACAAAATCATGGTATATTTGTTCAAAATTTGAAATTTATTTCAGTCCGGACACTTTTTTAATCATGATTTGAAATCCGGACGCTTTTGCTTTTAATTCCGGACACGCGGTTTCTTTGCATTTCTTTGAGAGAAATTATTTATTAACTAGCTGACCCGGCAAATTTCGTCCCGCCCAAAATTTGTTTTTTGTTATTGTTATTTTGTTCGAATACCTTCAAACATTCACGTTCTCTAACTAAGCGCAAGTTCATGAGTCTAATCGCAGAATTGTTCATTGGTTGATCTTCTAATCGACCCCGTTCAATTTACCTTTTACTTAAAAAATCCTAGCACTTCTACCAAAACTCATCACTATAATATCACATTATTTTCGGACACAATTCTCGTTCAAGATTTTTCAACCACCTGCAAATAACATATTTCTCCGTTACATGGAATAAATGCTTGATACAGAAAATGTGATATAATAAAGACAGGCCCCTCCCCTCTTCTCCTCTTAGGGGGAGATGGAGGAGTGTCTCTTCACCATAGAAACGTTTCGTGACCCCTAAAATCTTCACATGCCAAATTTGGCTCCATTTGCTTGAGTAGTTTTCGAGTTATGCAGAAATTTGTTTTGCATTTGTATGACAGCCCACCCTAAGAGAGGGAGGAGGAGTGTCGAACCACCATAGAAACATTTATTGCATCTTAAAACCTCCACATGCCAAATTTAGTTCCGTTTGCTTGATTAGTTCTTGAATTATGCGGAAATGTATGCTTCATTTGTATGGCAGCCCCCCTCCCCCCCTCAGAGAGACGGGAGGAGTGTCTATTCGCCATAGAAGCGATTTGTGTCCCCTAAAACCTTCGCATGCCAAATTTGGTATTTTTTTGATTAGTTTTCGAGTCATGCAGAAATTTGTCTTTCATTTGTATGGCAGCTCCCCCTTAGAGAGGGGGGTGAAGTGTCTTACCACCGTGAAAACATTTATTGTGCCCTAAAAGCTCCATATACCTAATTTGGTTTCGTTTGCTTGATTAATTCTCGAGTAATGCAGAAATTTGTGTTTCATTTGTATGGCAGCCCTCCCCCCTTAGAGAGAGGGGTGGAGTATCTAACCACCATAGAATCATTTACTGCAGCCTAAAACCCCCATATGCCGAATTTCGTTTCATTTGCTTGATTAAATCTCGAGTAATGCAGAAATTTGTGTTTCTTTCGTATGGCAGCCCCCCCCCCCTAAGAGAAAGGGGGCTAACCACCACAGAATCATTCATTGCACCCTAAAACCTCCTGATGCCTAATTCGGTTGCATTTGCTTGATTAATTCTCGAGTAATGTAGGAATTTATGTTTCATTTGTATGGTAGCCCCCCCCCCTAGAGAGGGGAGAGGGGTCTCAAACTATCATGAAAGCCTTCCCCAGCCCCAAAAACCCCTACATACCAATTTTCATGTCGATCGATTCAGTAGTTTCCGAGTCCATAAGAATCAGACAGACAGACAGACAGAAATCCATTTTTATTTATATAGATTATTGTAGAACTTATTAGCGGATGCGTCATAAGTAGCGGGACTAAATGGAAACACGTTTGATACAAAAGCTTTTCATTAATTCAATTATTTATTGTATTTTCACAAGATGGCGCCATCTATATATTTTTCCAAAATCCTATCAATATGGGTTTCAAATGAAAGGGCTTGAGAACACAGTTATTTATGAAAAATATAAATCCAAGATGGCGGCTGCTACAAAATGGCGGATTACATATTTTCTCAAAATCTCATCAATATGGGTATCAAACGAAAGAGATCGACTAGTAGAACACGGTTATTTACGAAAAATGCAAATCCAAAATATTAAAGAAATTGTTGAACGGTTTTATTGTAGAGAAATATACTAATGATTATTGATGAAACGTATAGTAGTTTGGCCGGATACCGGATACCGGATATCCGGCAAGCTTCGAGGCCGGATGTTTGGCTCTATATTTACGAATAGGAAACTGGTTGAAACTGCATGTGTGCATATAAAGGATTACAATTTAGACACAAATAAACACATTTTTACAAAAAAAAAAAAAAATTGACGGTGATTGAATTTTCGTTTCGAATGAAATTCCCTTAATAAAGTATCACGTTTTTATATTATAGTGACTTTCAAAACTTTTGGCTGGTTCGTACCGAGTTTCCTGCAAAGAAACTTCAATAATTTTTTTTCTGTGACAGTGACTTTATGGTGAAGTGCATTAGGCTTCTTTAGGGATTTGGCGAAATAACAAAAAATACAAGTTCTGGCCTCTCCTGTATATCCGTGGTAATTTCGCATGTTGTTGCATAAAAAAATATGCGGATAAGGATGAGGCAGCACATAGTACATCGATCTTACCTCACGCGAGAGGATCTTCAAACGCTGGATTGGGAAGTCATTTCAATCACTTATGGGAAGATTCAAATTACCAAATTTCAACCTTTTTGGGCCCGAGGTTCAGCTCAAACTATTAGGAGTTCTTGAAACGGAATAGTCCGGTAGAGAATCTTATTAGAATCTTGTGAGATTTTCAGATCATTTATTAGCATTTCAGTAATTAAACCTTATTTATGTATGAACTATGTTAATGAGCTTGCAAAGTCCTCCCTACACTGGGGGGCCCGTGATATATCTTGTTAGAATGATACGTCTCTTCCCGTTGTTGGTTAAACTTCAACTCTTTTATTGAATTCAATCTTTACATTTGTACCCTACGCTTGGGCGGTGGCTACGTGACCCTTTTTGCGGTACTCAGCATAATCGCCGTCGCCCGGTCATCGCTCGGGTGGCGTGACTATGATTATGCTGAGTATAGTGTTTATGTTAACTTATCGCGCTGCGCGCTTCCATTTAAGCGACGTATCCACCACACGCCCTATTTAATAATATTTAAAAATTATGCCATAGTTTTGATTTTTAAATCTAATATAAAGTTATTATAATTGGTTGTATAATTTTGTATGGAAAATGCTTTACAATTGATTTTGGATTTTTATTTATGTGATCATCGCATAGCATACGCATAGTCAGCACATGCAGTTCGTCACCCATCGAACGATATAAAATGTTTATAGAGTAATGCTTACCCAGCATAAACATTCCACCGCACATGAGCGCTTGAACGTAACATGACACTGACCCAACGTCGGCTACCGGCGTCGGTTTTGTTATGATTTATCTTATGTTAATGAGAAATTATTGATTTATTTTCTAATATCCGGTATGCGGCCGGCACAGTTACCGGATATCCGTTTCATCTCTACTAATGACACACATAATGTACTAAAAACTGAACAATAAAATAAGTAAAAAACATTTTTTAAGATCAACGGTTTCATTGTGATCAAACATAATAATAATACAGATGATGTACTAAAAGCTAGTAAATCATTAGGCAAGTAGCAGTTAGTAGTTATCACATCCCCTTCTTCATTAATCTAGGGCATTGATGAGACCAAAAAATTGTGGGGCATGTAATGAAACAACTAACTGTAGATAATGGAAATTTGACGTGGCTCATTTTGGATTTGTATTTTTTTATAAATAACTGTGTTCTAATAGTCAAGCCCTTTCATTTGATACCCATATTGTGCAGTTTTGAAAAAAATATATATGGCGCCATTCTGTGATGGCGGCCATTTTGGATTTTCATTTCTCATAAATAACTGTGTTTTACTGGTCAATCCCTTTCGTTTGATATCCATATTGATGGAGTTCTGAAAAAATATGTAATCCACCATTTGTAGCGACCGCCATCTTGGATTTACATTTTTCATCAATAATTGTATTCTACTAGTCAAGCCCTTTCATTTGATATTCATAAGGTTCGGAAAAAAACATATTTCATAACGGGTCATATAATCGACCCCGTCTTGTATACTGAAGAGTTTTGCGGTTTCCCGGATTGAAAATCTTTGCTCCACACTCCATACTCCATACTAAGGCTTCTAACCAGAGATACCAACCTTCCTGATTTGTCAGGATTTCCCAGACTTTTTGGGACGTTCCCTGATATCCTGATAAACCCTTAATTTTCCCTGATTTTTCAGAGATGATCCTGATTTCTCTAGATTTTTTATCAGAATGAAAATTATACGTAAAAACTGGAATTCCTGTCAACGTTTTCCTGTTTGAAAAGGGGAACTGTCATAATAGTTCTCCGGTCCGCACATGTATAATACTTACATTCAATTGAATTCTCCTGATATAAAGCTGTACCTAACTTTTTTTTATTAATATGTATGATCGTAGCGAATCGACTGAACAAGCTTTCCCAGAGTAAAAATCTCGAATTATTTAAAATACGCTCAAATTTTCGGGGCTTTTCAAAATAGTGCTTAATAATTGAATTAAACCAAAATTTCTTAAGTTTGAGGCCCCACATTACCTTGTACAAATATCCGCAAAGTTCTTAATGAAGGAATACGTTTCAGAGTGTAATTCTACTCAAGGGAAACATTTTGAATTCAAAGTCAGTGTGATAAGATTTGCATTTGCTCGTCAGATAGAAAGTACTTCAGCGGTGAAACTATAGTAATTATATCTTTTATCGAAACAATTAATTCAAGATTTATTCCAAAGTATGGGCGAAATTCTGAATATGGATTTCTCTGCAATTAACTGTAGGGATGCTGTATGTTATTGGGGAAAAAAATAAACGACCAAAAGATACTTTAGATATTTTTTTCAAAATACTCTCGATGGCAAAAACTTCAACTCTATGGCAGGCAAAAAATAGGATAATTGAACATTTTCAGGAAGGATACAATTTTTAAGCTGCATGAGAGATGGACAAAG